>NC_084732.1:55438845-55656345 GCF_033978785.1 Entelurus aequoreus
CGTTTACATTATATCCATCAAAATATGGACAAGGTAGCTGGTAGGACAGTCTGCATAGAGCATAATAGCGTAACTGTATGAACAATTGGGATAACTTCTTCAAAGAAATACATAGAAACATGTTTCTCCATTTTTTCATGGATAAATGTCCACAGTTGAGTTGTTACAGTATGTTACCGCTCTTGGCGAGCATTGTTTACTCCTCTGTTTTGGTATTAGCCAAGTCGGCAAAACACTCATGTTGTCATGATTTATTTCTTGATGTAATTAATATTATGCGTTTCTTGTTCTTAGTACTCTCTTTCCACTCAATTTCTTCATTCCAATTTGTGGAAAACAAAGCTATGCCCATTTCTAGGTAGCTATAAGCTAATGCTAGTGAGTAAGACCACAGCTTACAGGGTTCACTGTGACATTCCCTACGCCAACTAGCAGTGGGGAGGCTTGTAACTCAAATTTTGGATGAGAAACAGCTGGTTTCCTATTAACTTGTAAAATAAGGCACCACTGAACTGTTGAATTTGTATGACAAACATGTTGTTGGTGTCCTCTACAGCACATTTAGCAATTATAATTTAGGTTCACTCCATGATCCTTAAATATTTCAGTATGCTTATATCATTTGTTAGTGGTTTCACTTTAAACACATTTGACAACACACGCTGGGTATTAAGGCTATTCAGTGTGTGCTGCATGCTGCTGTGTTTGATTGTATTTAGGAAGTAAAATAATGTTGTTTTTTAGTGGACAAGAGCAGTTTGTTGAGAGCGTGGTCATTGGGTGAGGACATTAGTGACCCCCTCCTCATTCACTCAGCGTGCTCTCAAGAGCAATGGCTGTCCCCTAGCAACCACTGAAATGTTTAGGGAACATGCCTGTGTGCGCTCAGGCTCCCTTAAAGCAGAAGAAGATCTTAATGGGGCAAGAGACCTACATATTTAACTCTATCATGCAAAATTTAACTGCGTAACATTTTAGATGATGCCTATTTTCAAAATATATTTTCTTGTTACTTCAGGTATTGAACAGTGTTAATATCTGACTTTTCCGTTTCGGGGTCCCCACAGTTAACTCAATCGCATTATTTGCTTGGGTCAGATTTTAGAACGGATGCCGTTCCTCACACAACCTCCCCGTTTATCTGGCACTGGACATCTACAAAAGCTGGGTGTTGGGAATCGCTTGGAATCAAACCCACACTGTCTGCACAAAATGCAACAGTGTGCAATATTACACCAACACCAAAGGGGAACTTTTAGTTGTAATTGAAATGCCCAATCTGTACAGAGCATCTTGGATTAAGGGAGAAAAAATGCATTTTGCAACTATCTAAAGTATTTTGCACTTGTCTGTCAATAAGAAAACCAAAACAATAAATCAATGTCATGCGTGCAAATGTCCTCAGTGTTTAAATGTATCATCACAGTGTGTGACTTGTTCACAGGGGAAGGTGACCGGCCAAGACCAAATTAATTTGAGATAGGGATGGGCAATGATAAAAGGAGGCATGTCCAAGACAGACTATAAAAAACCGACAGAGATAGAGTCCTGGGAAGCAGTTTAGTTTTTTCCAAGCAGTGTACCCCCACCTAAATCCCTGTTGACAAACAGCAACATTTCTGACAATTTCACAGCTCTGCTTTGAGCAGCCAATGGAAATGGACAGATTCCATTCAAGGAACTCACCCCCAACCCCAAGAGAGTGGTTACTATCATGGGAAAACGCAAACCTTCGGCATCACCAGTGGGTTACCGCTATGCATTGCATTTCATCAGCACAAACCGCAGTCCTGTGTAATTCCTGTGAAATCTGTGTGCGCACAAGGTTCAGGGTGCAAAGCCGGGATTCAATTAAACAGGATACCTCATTCAAGGGGTTCACTGTGCAGTGCTTGGTCTGATTACATTCATGTGCTTCTTTCAGTTCGGTCCAGTCAGGGCGGCACTCTTTGTTTGCTGTGTACTGGAGAATGTATAAGCCATTGTTTCTTATATGTGGACCAACCCTACCAGATTCCAGTGGCTTCAAAAACCTCTTCTTTATTAGACAAGAAAGCCCAGAGAGCAAAATGGCACACGGCCATCCATGACCATCACAATGCACAGTATGGCAGCCAAGAGAAGGAGATAGTGAAAATGGAAGTGTTAGGAAGGGCTTTGCATGAAAGGACGGAGGTCGAACCAGGGAAACCGACAACATGACTTTGACTGAACTGCATTTCAATGAAATGGAAGAGGCCCAATCCCTTTTATGGTGCCTTGATGTATGTAAACTTGTTCTGTTCTTAATACCGTACATTCCTCAGACAGGAGCAATGGGCCTCTTTATCCTGCGTCTCATGTGTTGTATACCCAGCCATCTTAACACACTTAAGACTTGTATGAAAATATAAGACTCTATATGGAGTAAGCTTAACTGTTAGACATTTTGCAAAATCTGCAGACATTCTTTGAGTCTCTTCATCAGCAACAGTTCGATTGCCTCTTGAGCAAATTAACTGATAAAAGTGTGTGTGTGTGTGTGTGTGTGTGTGTGTGCGTGTGTGTGTGTGTATGCGACAAAACTGTTTTTTATTTAAGTAAAAATGGGAGAGATCAGAGGAAACACATGCACATAAAAGGTCGCTGTCAACATCCAGTGAGTAGAGTGTCCCCAAAGCATTGTATGGAGTATGTAACGCCTAATATACTACTTGGAGTTTAGGTTAGTTTCACTCTTTTCTTGCCCTCACGAGCAAGGCAGGCTCTTGGGCAATGTACTCACGACGACAGATGCCAATAACAGTGGCCAAGGTGGCTTAAACTGGTGTGGATAACATACCAAGCTGAGCTTGTGTATGGACACCACTAAACTCCCTTGACCACAACCTTGGTGAAATTTTGGGGACCTCTAGCAAGCGCAGGAGCTTTAAAAGAATTTGGGAGTCCCCAGGACTCAAGCACTGTAACAATACCACAGCAGACATGTGCCCACCCCGCCAAGAAGATATTCACAATAACCTTAGGATAGTGCGCATGTTCCAGTTGTCAGGCTCCTATATGACGGCAGAGGAGCCACATTCAATGAAAAAGGTTTTGGGGGCCTATTAGGCTGAGAAGTTTATGGATATGGTAGTCCAAAAATTGACCTTTCTTTATCCAAATTGTGTCAAGCAATGCGTCGAGTGAGTTTAGTGATTTTAAAATGCAGACGAATGAGGTGGCAGCGTGCAGTAAAAAGGGTATTTATTGATTAAACAAACAATACCAAAAGTGAGAGCAACAGGGAAGTGTTTTGAACGGACAGACTAAGAGGGGAACAAAACAAAATACTGGAACACAGCAAAAAAATGCTTACAAGTAATGTGGAGCAGACAGCGTCCACAAAGTACAACCCCCATTTCCATATGAGTTGGGAAATTGTGTTAGATGTAAATATAAACGGAATACGATGATGTGCAAAAATTTTTCAACCCATATTCAATTGAATGCACTACAAAGACAAGATAGTGGATGTTCAAACTCATAAACTTTTTTTTTTTTTTTTTGCAAATAATAATTAACTTATAATTTCATGGCTGCAACACGTGCCAAAGGAGTTGGGAAAGGGCAATTTCACCACTGTGTTACATGGCCTTTCCTTTTAACAACACTCAGTAAACGTTTGGGAACTGAGGAGACACATTTTTTAAGCTTCTCAGGTGGAATTCTTTCCCATTCTTGCTTGATGTACAGCTTAAGTTGTTCAACAGTCCGGGGGTCTCCGTTGTGGTATTTTAGGCTTCATAATGCGCCACACATTTTCAATGGGAGACAGGTCTGGACTACAGGCAGGCCAGTCTAGTACCCGCACTCTTTTATTATGAAGCCACATTGATGTAACACGTGGCTTGGTATTGTCTTGCTGAAATAAGCAGGGGCGTCTATGGTAACGTTGCTCGGATGGCAACATATGTTGCTCCAAAACCTGTATGTACCTTTCAGCATTAATGGCGCCTTCACAGATGTGTAAGTTACCCATGTCTTGGTTACTAATACACCCCCATACCATCACAGATGCTGGCTTTTCAACTTTGCGCCTATAACAATCCGGATGGTTCTTTTCCTCTTTGGTCCGGAGGACGCGACGTCCACAGTTTCCAAAAACTATTTGAAATGTGGACTCGTCAGACCACAGAACACTTTTACACTTTGTATCAGTCCATCTTAGATGAGCTCAGGCCCAGCGAAGCCGACGGCGTTTCTGGGTGTGGTTGATAAACGGTTTTCGCCTTGCATAGGAGAGTTTTAACTTGCACTTACAGATGTAGCGACCAACTGTAGTTACTGACAGTGGGTTTCTGAAGTGTTCCTGAGCCCATGTGGTGATATCCTTTAAACACTGCTGTCACTTGTTGATGCAGTACAGCCTTGATGCAGTACAGCCTGAGAGATCGAAGGTCACGGGCTTAGCTGCTTATGTGCAGTGATTTCTCCAGATTCTCTGAACCCTTTGATGATATTACGGACCGTAGATGGTGAAATCCCTAAATTCCTTGCAATAGCTGGTTGAGAAAGGTTTTTCTTAAACTGTTCAACAATTTGCTCACGCATTTGTTGGCAAAGTGGTGACCCTCGCCCCATCCTTGTTTGTGAATGACTGAGCATTTCATGGAATCTACTTTTATACCCAATCATGGCACCCACCTGTTCCCAATTTGCCTGTTCACCTGTGGGATGTTCCAAATAAGTGCTTGATGAGCATTCCTCAACTTTATCAGTATTTATTGCCACCTTTCCCAACTTCTTTGTCACGTTTGGCTGGCATCAAATTCTAAAGTTAATGATTATTTGCAAAAAAAAAAAAAGTATCAATTTGAACATCAAATATGTTGTCTTTGTAGCATATTCAACTGAATATGGGTTGAAAATGATTTGCAAATCATTGTATTCCATTTATATTTACATCCAACACAATTTCCCAACTCATATGGAAACGGGGTTTGTACATGCGTACTTGAGCTCAGTAAGGAAAGAATCGTCTATAGAGACCAGTGCATAGTAAATAATGTCCCAACTGTTGCAAGCTCAACTAATATAGTGCTAATTAAAAACTGAAACCAGGTAAGGGGAAAAGTGCTCAAAGGCAGGCGTAAAGCTGCTGCAGGAAAGGGAAAAACAGGAAGTGAAAAACCACAACATAAGAGCGCAAGACAGGAACTAAAACTACACCCAGAAAATTACCAAGAAACTCAAAATAGGGCACGGCGTGGTGTGACAAGCCGTGTCAGAATGCCCCCCCAACAAAACGGATACCAGATGTTTTAGAAAACAAAACCGAATATCCAGTCACAGGAGGGCGGAGGGAGGACTTGGTGGTGAGTCGCCTGGCCATATGTCTTTGCAACCAGCGGGGAACAGTCAGATGGCGGCGGGGAATAGACCGCCGCTGCAGCTGGCCACAGAACGGCCAGATTCGTGGCCGACGAGGAGACGTACGTGAGTAGCCACGGCACACCAGCAGCTGCCACCGTCTATGCCCAGGTCCTGGGCCTAGCTGCTGATAGCACGGAGGGCGTCCATGAAACGGCCACATTCTTGTCCGATGAGGGAGGCCTGTGTGGGCGCCTGATGGCCGCTTGTGCGGCAGGAAAGCTAGAGCTGACTCCGGGACAAGAGGCAAGCCCGCTGGAGAGGAGGGTGGCGGTATTGTGGGACGACCTGCTGAAGACAATGATGGCGGCGTCGTGGAAAGCCTGAAGACTGGAGCATTGCAGGCAGCGGAGACTGAGCAGGGCGTAGCGCTGCAGGCAGCGGAGGCAGAAGCCTGTCTGGGTGCAGGACAGGTGGCGGAGGCCGCGCAGGAAGTGTCTGCTTGGCTGGACGCAGCTGTGCCTCCCCAGGTGTACAGTTACCAGTCCTAGTCCCCTCCCTTAGGAAGCAGATACCAGATGCTGTCACTGGTTTGAGCAGGCCTGGGCAATTATTTTGACTAGGGGGCCAAATTAAGAGAAAAAAATGTGTCTGTTAGGAACTCGCATGGCTGCAGTTTGTGTGTCCCCAAGATGCAAGAACCAGGAGGAGGATGTGCAGGTAAGATGATTTTAATTAACATAAACAGAAAATAAGGCAGTCTTGCAGAATTGTTCCAAACATAGAAGTCTTTATCATCGAGCACTGAAGAGTGCTCGAGAGAAAACATAAATAGACATATGCTGATTGGCAGCAGGTGTGGACCGGCTGCCAATCAACGGCAGGTGAAGAGAAAACAGTGCTCCGCGGAACAGGAAATGTAACAAAATAAGAGCACTGACCGGAAGTAATACAAAAACCAAGGAGACAAACAGAAAGGAAGTGACCGATCGTCACAGGACCCCCCCCTCAAGGAACAGATTCCAGATGTTCCCTGGAAACAATAATGTAAAAAGTCCAAAAATTACGGGAGGGTGGAGGGAGGAGTTGGTGGAGGGTCGCCAGGCCAAATGTCCTTGCAGCCAGCGAGGGAGCGTCAGGTGGCGGCGACGCGTTGAACGCCGCTGCCACTGGCGAGGTGGGCGACCGCGGAACGGCCACATTAGTGGCCGACAAGGAGGAGGTCGCGCAGCTGGCGGCGACGATGATGATGACAGCGTCGTCGGTGGATCCGCTGCCGACGAAGAAGATGGCGGCACCGTGCAGAGTCCCGCCGGTGACGCGGAAGACCTCCGCGCCGTGAGAAGGCGCGCCAGAAAAGATGTCATCGTGGGCGGAGTCGTCGACGATGAAGCTGGTGTCATGGGCGGAGTTGTCGACAATGATGACAATGAAGATGGCGGCGCCCTGCAAAAGCCCGCCAGAGATGTGGTCGTGGGTGGATCCGCGGCCGACCAGGAAGATAGTCGTGTCGTGCGGAGTCCCACCAATGATGGAGATGGCGGCGCCGTGCGAAAGCCCGCCAGAGACGATGATGTCTCCGTGGGAGGAGACGATGGCGGGGATGACAGCGGCGTGTGCTTGGCTGCACCGCTGCTGGTAGTAGCCCCCCCTCCAGTAGGCGGATGCCAGACGCCGTTCACCACTGGGAGAAGGAGTTCCGGGTTGTTGATGTCCCCCGGTGCGAAAACCAGGGACGGGCGGTAGGGGGCCAGGAGGAGGGAAAAAGACACGTCCCTAGCCGAGTCCCAGCAGGAGGCCAGGAGGGACATCATGGTGGGCTCCACTGGAGCCTTCGCCGGACTGGCAGGACGAGCGGGTGCTGGAATGGATAGCAGCCGTGGTGCAGCTGCTGGAAGCTGCCTAGGAGCAGGAACGGGTGCTGGGCGCTCAGCCGGTGTTGGTCGTCGTGGCGCCGCGACCGGCGTAAGACGCGGGGCTGCGACCGGCGTGCGACGCGGTGTGGGAACCGGAGGTCGACGCGCCGGCACAGGCGATTGCCGTGGAGCCGGGACAGGACGCACAGCAGGCGACGGGGAAGATGGCGGCGGTGGCCGCGCCGGTCGGAGAGCCGGAGCCGGCGGCCTAGCCGGGAGGAGGGAAGGCGGCGGTGGCCGCGCCGGTCGGAGAGCCGGAACCGGCGGCCTAGCCGGAAGGAGTGAAGGCGGCGGTGGCCGCGCCGGTCGGAGAGCCGGAACCGGCGGTCGATGCGGAGGGAGAAGGTCCGAGCCTGCTGTGGGCTGGGACCGCACAAACCTGGTTTTCAAGTCCTCTATAAATTGTGCGGTCCAGAACGTCGGCTGTGCGTCGCCGACAGGGGTTCTCGCGAGGACACAGCATTCTGGCTCGATGATACTGTTAGGAACTCGCATGGCTGCAGTTTGTGTGTCCCCAAGATGCAAGAACCAGGAGGAGGATGTGCAGGTAAGATGATTTTAATTAACATAAACAGAAAATAAGGCAGTCTTGCAGAATTGTTCCAAACATAGAAGTCTTTATCATCGAGCACTGAAGAGTGCTCGAGAGAAAACATAAATAGACATATGCTGATTGGCAGCAGGTGTGGACCGGCTGCCAATCAACGGCAGGTGAAGAGAAAACAGTGCTCCGCGGAACAGGAAATGTAACAAAATAAGAGCACTGACCGGAAGTAATACAAAAACCAAGGAGACAAACAGAAAGGAAGTGACCGATCGTCACAGTGTCTGGGGGTCTATTTTTAAGAACACTAATACAAAACCTCATAATAATGTCTGAATGTTAAAAACTTTATGACAGACCGCCTTAAAAAACGGAATGCAATTTAATTTTTTTTTTTTTTTACTGAATGTGACACCCAGAATATTAACTATCCACGATAAAACACTGAATATTGACAACATATGAACGTCACACCCCCTCTCCATCGACATATTTTACAATCAAGCGAAACACACAAAAAATGCAAAAAGCACAGCGAAATATGAACGTGAAGGGTAAAACAAACAAACACCAACAATGTGATATATCTGATACATCACTAAGCTTTAGAACTTTGTTGTAAAAATGTCCTTCTGCGTCTGTCCCTGACACCCGCATTTCCGGCTGGCCGGTCTGGAAACACTCTGTGGAAACCCCCCCCACCCACACTGCTTGGTGCCTAGTCTGGGCTGCTGTGACTTAGATGACCAAAGTAACTAATTAGATTACCATAGTAACTAATTAGATTACCATAGTAACTAGTATATCATTCAAAAACGCAGATTCCAACCATTTAAATACTTTGTATTAGGGATGTCCGATAATGGCTTTTTGCCGATATCCGATATTGTCCAACTCTTTAATTACCGATACCAATATCAACCGATACCGATATCAACCGATATATACAGTCGTGGAATTAACACATTTTTATGCCTAATTTGGACAACCAGGTATGGTGAAGATAAGGTACTTTTAAAAAAATGTATAAAATAAAATAAGATAAATAAATTAAAAACATTTTCTTGAATAAAAAAGAAAGTAAAACAATATAAAAACAGTTACATAGAAACTAGTAATTAATGAAAATTTGTAAAATTAACTGTTAAAGGTTAGTATTATTAGTGGACCAGCAGCACGCACAATCATGTGTGCTTACGGACTGTATCCCTTGCAGACTGTATTGCTATATATTGATATATAATGTAGGAACCAGAATATTAATAACAGAAAGAAACAACCCTTTTGTGTGAATGAGTGTAAATGGGGGAGGGAGGTTTTTTGGGTTGGTGCACTAATTGTAAGTGTATCTTGTGCTTTTTATGTGGATTTAATAAAAAAAAACAAAAAAAAACGGTACTGATAATAAAAAAAACGATACCGATAATTTTCGATATTACATTTTAACGCATTTATCGGCCGATAATATCGGCAGACCGATATTATCGGACATCTCTACTTTGTATAGTTCAAGACTTACGGTCATTTGAAAACATCACTGCACATCATAATGGCAGCTACACTTTCCATCTTAAAGATTTAAAAAAAATTATTTGGGAATGTCCGGCGGGCCGGATTGAAAAGCTTAACGGGCCGCATGTGGCCCCCGGGCCTTATATTGCCCAGGTCTGGGTTTGAGGGAGGAGCGTTTGACCCTTGACCTTAGCGGGAGAAGAAGACCAGGGTGGGTGGGCTCTTTGAAGCCGGGGGGAGGAAAAGTCTGTAATAAACGAGTCCTTTGGTGGAGGCGTGACTACGCGCCCCAGTCGCGCGCGCCTTCCTGCACGAGCCTCGAGCACTGGCAGCGCGACTTCATCCCGTTCCCCAGCGCTTGGGCTACACTGGCCAACAGCACAAGCCGCGAACAACGAGGCAAAGTGGTCAATGGGGTTCCCGTATTCCACCCCCTTAGGAGATGAAGGGTGCAGCGATTGAGCTCCCTGCAGCAGAAGAGTGCGCGTTGTGACAGCGTGATGAAGCTGGCTTCCGCCTTCATCGACGATGACTTCATAGTCTCTTGTACCTCGGGGAGGGGGGGTACCGCGAAGCCTCTGCCTCCATTCTAGCCCAAATAATCTTCTCATATTCCTCATCATTGTAATTGTCTGCAAATTCATGTGGTCAGGACCTTCTGTCTAGCGATGCGTTGTGGAAGAGGTTGTAGTGATTTTAAAATGCACACAACAAGGTGGCAGCATGCGGTAAAATGGGTATTTATTGATTAAACAAACAAAACCAAAAGCAAGAGCAAGAGGGAAGTGCTCTGTACGGACAGACTATGAGGGAATCAAAACAAAATGCTGGAACACAGCAAAACACACTCACAAAAAATGTGGAGCAGACGGCGTCAACTAATTACAAACCGAAAACCGGTGAGGAGAAAAGTTAAAAAGCAGGCGTAAAGCTGCTGCAGGAAATGGGAAAACAGAAAGGGAAAATCCACAAAATAAGAGCGCAAGACAAGAACTAAAATTACACCCAGAAAATTACCAAGAAACTCAAAATAAGGCACCGCGTGGTGTGACAAGCCGTGACAAATTGCTTTGATCAGGCTAAGCTTATGGTTATTAGGCTTGGGCAGCACCCCCCCATGCTGCCTTCAGATTGGCCTCAAATAGATGAAGCGCCACTGGTTCCCTAATGTCATAGTCTAGCAGACTAAACACCTTCAACTGAGACTGCAGGTCCTTGATTGAATTATGTCATGGACCATGGTACCAAAATGGTCAGGAGGGTGGCTTTAGTCCTGGGTATCGTGGCTCAGATGGATCGTCCAGAAGTTTCAGGGTTCCTGGAACAAATCCAGCTTCCACTATCCTAGTCTGTTGGAGCCTATCTATATTATTTATTTATTCTGTGTGAATGTGAGTGTGAATGTTGTCTGTCTATCTGTGTTGGCCCTGCGATGAGGTGGCGACTTGTCCAGGGTGTACCCCGCCTTCCGCCCGATTGTAGCTGAGATAGGCTCCTGCGCCCCCGTGACCCCGAAGGGAATAAGCGGTAGAAAATGGATGGATGGATTCATTGTTTTGACAATGAAATCAAATAATGCCAATGATGATGTTGATGAATTATTGGATGTTTTAGATTAATTATGATTGACTGATTGTTTTCAGCTGTTCACGCTCCTCCTGGTGAGCCACTTCCTCCTCCTATGATTAAGAAGACAGGACAGCTGGGTGCTCCTTTTGTCTGTCTATCATGTTGAAGGAGTGAGGAGTGAAACAGTTTATTTACCGCTAAATAAGTGTTATTTTGATTATGTTGAAGTCAACCACAGAGAATATTTTTGTTTGGGAAAATAAATTATGATCATTTGGAATCTAGAAATATCTCCGCGAGTGCTTATTAAGGAATTTAGTGAGTCATAGACCTCCTCCTCAGGACTACTTTGCTATCTTTATTTTGATTTTTTCTAACTTTTTGGAACGCAAGAGTAGCCGTAACATAGTCAGTGCCGTTGTGTTCTTGAGAAAGGCACTTCACCCACCTTGTCCCAGCACCACCCACATTGGTGTTGGCAGGACTCATTTAAAAAAAAAAAAAAAAGTTTGTACTTCCTGGATAAAGGCAAAACATATATAATAATACAATTTTAATCAGGTGTGTTTGGCTGTGGTTAAGCATTGTATTATTTCAGAGTTCTTGAGAAATTAAAAGTTTTGCAAATCTCAGGTTTTGCTCTGACTTCTTGACTGTAATAATTGCTCTCGGTATCAAATAAAGACATCTACTGTGAGACAGCAGGAAAGCTCAACATCTCTTTTTCTCACATTCTGTTTAGTTTGTAGACTTCACTCTACAGTCTCTTTCCTGTTCCCCAACACCAGGTCCCACATTCTCACAACTATCAAAAGGAGGCCAGCAAGATGGGCATGTGACTAGTGGCAGACAAGGAGGAAAGACAACAGAAAATAATAGAGAAGAGAAAACACTTAGACTGTAGGGTGTTAATAAGCAAAGCTCTTAGCTATGAAGTACCTTGTATATTCCTACATACAATACATGCACAGATACAAGTGTACCTATTCACACACACTCAGTGATGCTTGGCTGCCAGCCAGCATCTCCTTGGACTTAAAAAAAGAGTGGCGGCTAGCGCACTGTTGCATTGTGTGACAGTCTGTATGTCATCTACAAAAATATTAGAACCCTTCCAAATATATTACACTATACTGAATATGCTTTCCTACATTATATTACTTCATTTTCACATAAAAAACAAACACTCAATGTCAAGGTATGGTGACTTTTATTTATTTTTTTAGCAACTTCCTTGTTCATTTACGGTATCTAGTGTTTTTACTTTATCGAACTGTGCATGCAAGTGACGTTGAGGCCACACCTGTGCACGTTTATACTGGAGTCTGATAAAGATCACATATTACTTGCAATGTAAACAGTCAGCTAGAAAAAATGCGATTTGGGCCATTTTGGCCTGCAGTGTAAACCTAGTGCAAGTCTTGTTTCCTGCAAATCCTGTGTGTCTGCTCATTTACACAACCAAGTTAGTTGCATGATATATTTTAAGGCTGAGAAGGATAGTAGTTGTTCCTATTATTGTGGCCTCCACTTTCAGTCTAGCAATCAATCTACAGCCACAGCTGTGCCGGTGTAAAGCTGATACTGCTTGGGTGCGGCTATGTGACTTACATGGTGCCATGCTGGACTACGATACTATTGTTTAGGAACAGTAGAGCCCTTTATAGATTTGTCTTTGGCTACTGTACATGGTCTTCACAGTACAATCCTGTGGTAATCTTCAGTAAGTGACCTATAAGGATGGCACCTAAATACCGTCACACAAAACGTCGGGGAAGTCCAGCCATTTGTTCATCTATTTTTACCGCCTATTTTAGAAAGGGATGCGGTGGGACTGGAGCCTATCACAGCTGTTTTAGGGTAAGACTGAAGACAGGATGCCACTTGGACTCACATGTCAATCAGAGTTTGTGCACTCAAATAACATTTCCATCAATTGGAAATGTTCACTTGTGTTCCCCACGGTACAACATAATCGTTAAATCATGATCATTAGGTTTCCTCCACAAAGAGTGGAAGGAAATGATGGTACCTGCATGGGTAAGTAAATAGCATCAAGCAGCAATGCGGTGTGTAATTTGCCAACAAAGATAAAACACCGTGAAACAGTAGTGTGTGATAACAAAATCAATAAACATAGAACAGAATGGCTTTGAATACTTTCTCTTCAGTTGTGCTTTAGCGGTCCAGATCAGTTTTCTTAGAGTGTGCTAAGATAAGGTCAGTTGTACACTGTGATGAGCCCCACTTTACACCTGACTTCTGGCATGTTTGGCCAGTGTGAGTGCTGTCATCCTCAGGCCAGTTCAGTCCACTTTTCCTTCTTTGGCACGATTAGAAGAGGTGAGACAGGGCTCAGCACGATTGCATTGACATGCACATGTCATTTGATTAATTAATGAAATGTCAGAACAACTCAAATTCAGAATATGTATAATCCACAAAGTCAAATAGATTGCATTTATAAAGCAATACAGCGTGTCAAAATGTACCATGGAACAAATGTCTGACTGTGAGTGTGCCCTTAGTCTTACCTGGTCTAAAGACCACTTCTGTGGGGTCTTGTCTTGTCTTGAATTTGATTGTATTTTAACTCGTTTTTTTCTGACTCACTTATTTTAATAACTTGATCATTAGCTTAAAAAGTTATGGGCGGATTTGTATCTATTTTTCAGGAAATGAAAGACAAGGATAAACTAAGACAAGTGATTATATTTTGGGACTTTATTAATGTAGGCTGACCATATTCTGAAATCCCAAAAAGAAGACACATATATGCATGCCAAGGTGTGAAAATTTGCCAATGATACTTGAACTTGCTTTATAAATAATATATTTATTATTCTCCTCTGTTGACAGCACTGTTAGCGCTAGGAATATTCAAAATGGGGTCCCATGGACTCCAGCAAGTCATAAAAATGGGGTCCCACAGTACATTTTTGGGGTCCCACTTTTTTGTAAGCGTTTTGAAAAAAAAAACGTATGCATTGTCCTGTTACATTTCACATTCTATATTGTGTTTTGGAAAAAGGTTGTCAGAAACGTTACTTAATTCATTAAAAAAAATAATAAAAAAAGAAAAAACATTTGTATACATATGTAAATGTATTCAGTTATAAACATTCATTCACTTTCTTCTTTCCTTCATGGATCTAAACTTTACCACTGCTGGTAGTTTTTTTAATGTTTTTATTTAATAAGTTGTAGGTGTATTTATTTCAGTATAAAAGTGTAAAAAGTGTTTTGCTTCGGTCATGAAATGATGATAATGGTGTGCCAGGGCATACATACATTTTATATTTAACGCTTGAATCCTTGGAGTCTACATCAACTTCAGATCTATTCCTCATTTCAAAATGTTTTAGTTTTTTTCATGTTGTTTTTTTGTTTGTTTGTTTTCCGCCCTTTTTTGTCAAACAAAACAATGTTTTTAATGGCAAACACACAAAATATGCAAAATCTTCCACCAAAAATATTTTTCAAAGTGGAATATTTGATGTGAAATAATAGGTCAATAATTCATAATAACATTGATTTTGATTCAATATTATGTTTTGAACAATGACAATTTGAAAGAAAAAAAAACAGCTTTGTTTTATTAGTCAACATTGCAACTTTTTCTAAATTACATTTCACCTTTAAGCTTTTTTATTTCACTTTTGTTATGTTTTTGTTTATTTTAATAGTATTTTTAGAATGTGCCGTGGGCCTTTAAAACATTAGCTGTGGGGCGCAAATGGCCTCCGAGGCACACTTTTGACACCCCTGCTATATATAATAAAAAGTTCCATCTATCCATCCATTTTCTACCGCTTGTCCCTTTTGGGGTCGCGGGGGGTGCTGGAGCCTATCTCAGCTGCATTCGGGCGGAAGGCGGTGTACATCCTGGACAAGTTGCCACCTCATCACAGGACCAACACAAACAGACAGACAATAATCTGATAAATCTATGGAAAAGCAGAGCCTGGCGACGCATGCGCGTTTATCATAACGCACAGTCACCATCTCTGCTTCAGTAAACAATGACAGTGATGACGTCACTGTCAGCGATGCTAACTTGTCAGCCACTTCTCCAAGAGACTCCTTTTGAACACTCCTCGCACATTAACACTTCAAAAAGCAAAGAATTGCCCCGTTTTTTGACCTGCAAAGTATGTTTTTGGGGTGGAAGAGTCTGGTTAGGGGCAGCACGGTGATACAGGGGTTAGTGCATGTGCCTCACAATACGAAGGTCCTGAGTAGTCCTGAGTTCAATCCCGGGCTCAGGCTCTTTCTGTGTGGAGTTTGCATGTTCTCCTCGTGACTGCGTGGGTTCCCTCCGGGTACTACGGCTTCCTCCCACCTCCAAAAAACATGCACATGGGGATAGGTTGATTGGCAACACTAAATTGGCCCTAGTGTGTGAATGTGAATGTTGTCTGTCTATCTGTGTTGGCCCTGCGATGAGGTGGCGACTTGTCCAGGGTGTACCCCGCCTTCCGCCCACATACAGCTGAGATAGGCTCCAGCACCCCCCACGACCCCAAAAGGGACAAGCGGTAGAAAATGGATGGATGGATGGAGTCTGGTTAGCTTGAAGCTAACAGCTAACCTGTCTCCATCCTCGAACGATGTGGATCCAGCGGGAATTTCCATGGACTCACAAAGACTAAAATAACTCGTTTACTGGAGTTAAAAATGTTGACTTTACACTCACCTTAGTGTTTACCATGAAGTCTTTATTTTGACAGCCCCTCGCTGTAAACTTGTCCGAGTGCAAACTGAGGCAGTATTTGTCATTGATAAAACTTTTGGCGAATCAAAATAAAAACGTAATAAACGGGGACGAAAATTTGACCCCGCAAATATAAGCAAAACAAAACACTGGCGGAAAGCGATAATCGATACAATAAAAAAAAAATAGCAAACCGGGTGTCTTGTCTGTCTCTCCACTCCCTCGCTCTCTCTGTCTCTGCCCCTTTCTCACGAATGCTGCTGCTTGCGCTCACCTTCACAATTTGTTTTGTTTTTAACCCCTTCTTAACCCTGAACGTACATTGAAAATACACGCAACCCTAACTCAAACTCAAAAACATTTGAGGCATTTAAGAAACTCCGCCCGGACAGCCCCGCAAAAGAGGACATGTCCGGGGAAAAGAGGACGTATGGTCAGTCTAATTAATTGCAGATAGGGCCTGGACGAGGTATGCACTATTTGTTTGTGGTTGTATATAACCAATATTTAAAAATGTCACTTAGTCATTTTCCCTTAGGTACATTCTCCTCATGTCAGAGTCATAGACTGCATTAAAATATTTGCTGATCTATTTACTTAACGATATATGAAAGAAAGATCAAATAAAGAGGGCAGGCATTTGTTAGAGATAAAGAGGCTGGTTGGGCATTACCTACTGGCAGTCATTTTAGTGTGAAGTGACTGGACCAATTTGTTATCGATCTCCGAGTTCCAATACACTTTTGTCCAATTAAGCTGTTATTGTTCTTCACAACATCGTATGATTTTGTGTGCCAGAGGCATAGAGTCAAGTTTGTGAGAAGACTTTGGATTGTATATATTTAGGTTTTTATGTTGTTTGGAGCATTAGATCCCAATACCAAAAAGTCTGTAGATGTATTTACAAACACACACAGGTAATTTAGTAATGTGTAGCTCTGAACACTCATTCTCATTTTTTGCCTTGGGACAATAACTTTATATTGGAAGGTGGGGGCTGTCTTCGACAAAGGACTTTCACAGTCGAATCTAGATTGTGCACATAGTCGACTATTATTCAAATATATGGCATTTCCTTTTAGTAGTGTATGCTAACTGGTGATTAGGTGTCAGTATACGTCACATGATGTAGATCTAGCCGCAGTAAGGTGGTTATTTCAGATACTTGGGAATAAAGTCTTCCATTTAAGTGAACAAAACAGAAACTTCGTTGCAACTTTTTCTACCTCAAGGCTAAACCACTTCGATTCACAAACATGGAAGATATTGGATTGTTTTGTAAGTTCCCTAGCTTTGGTGTTGCAACAAGATATCTGACTTGACTAAATAGAGGAAGTAAAAGTTGTAACAACATTTCTATATGTAAACGTGCGGAAGAGCCATTACCAATACCAGTGTAGCACGACACCACCGGGGGTGAGGCGGTGTGTCCAGGCGTCAGCCGTGCCAAATTTCTAGTGCTTAGGATGGGATTCGGCTAAGCTGACTGCGGCATCCCGACGAGCCCGGTGCCCTGTGTAGAAATCTCTTAACACTGTTAGTAAATTATTATTGTACGCAGACAAACAGTTTTAGAGAGAGATGTGGGAGGCCAATTCATATGGCCCGCTGTTTTAGACATGTGAAGTCATAACAGGAAGCAGCAAAAAAAAAAGCTGCCATCACTTTCTTGTGCCAGACAAAATTGTAAGCAGATAATAATTATTTCTTACTCTTTAAAGACTACAAACCCCGTTTCCATATGAGTTGGGAAATTGTCTTAGATGTAAATATAAACGGAATAAAATGATTTGCAAATCATTTTCAACACATATTCAGTTGAATATGCTACAAAGACAGCATATTTGATGTTCAAACTGATAAACATATTTTTTTTTGCAAATAATCATTAACTTTAGAATTTGATGCTTGATGAAGGCTTTTGACAAAAACAAGAAAGTTTGATCATATTACACCTATACTGGCTCACTTGCACTGGCTTCCTGTGCACTTAAGATGCGACTTTAAGGTTTTACTACTTACGTATAAAATATTACACGGTTTAGCTCCAGCCTATCTCGCCGATTGTATTGTACCATATGTCCCGACAAGAAATCTGCGTTCAAAGAACTCCGGCTTATTAGTGATTCCCAGAGCCAAAAAAAAGTCTGCGGGCTATAGAGCGTTTTCTATTCGGGCTCCAGTACTCTGGAATGCCCTCCCGGTAACAGTTAGAGATGCTACCTCAGTAGAAGCATTTAAGTCCCATCTTAAAACTCATTTGTATAATCTAGCCTTTAAATAGACCCCCCCTTTTTTAGACCAGTTGATCTGCCGTTTCTTTTCTTCTCTCCTCTTCTCCCCTGTCCCTTGCGAGGGGGAGTTGCATAGGTCCGGTGGCCATGGATGAAGTGCTGGCTGTCCAGAGCCGGGACCCCGGGTGGACCACTAGCCTGTGCATCGGTTGGGGACATCTCTGCGCTGCTGACCCGTCTCCGCTCGGGATGGTTTCCTGTTGGCCCCGCTGTGGACTGGACTCCCGCTGATGTGTTGGATCCACTGTGGACTGGACTTTCACAATGTTATGTCAGACCCACTCGACATCCGTTGCTTTCGGTCTCCCCTAGAGGGGGGGGGGGGGTTACCCACATATGCGGTCCTCTCCAAGGTTTCTCATAGTCATTCACCGACGTCCCACTGGGGTGAGTTTTTCCTTGCCCGTATGTGGGCTCTGTACCGAGGATGTCGTTGTGGCTTGTACAGCCCTTTGAGACACTTGTGATTTAGGGCTATATAAATAAACATTGATTGATTGATTGATTGATGCCAGCAACACGTGACAAAGAAGTTGGGAAAGGTGGCAATAAATACTGATAAAGTTGAGGAATGCTCATCAAACACTTATTTGGAACATCCCACAGGTGAACAGGCAAATTGGGAACAGGTGGGTGCCATGATTGGGTATAAAAGTAGATTCCATTAAATGCTCAAATGGAAAAGAACCATCCGGATTGTTATAGGCGCAAAGTTTAAAAGCCAGCATCTGTGATGGTATCGGGGTGTATTAGTGCCCAAGACATGGGTAACTTACACATCTGTGAAGGCGCCATTAATGCTGAAAGGTACATACAGGTTTTGGAGCAACATATGTTGCCATCCAAGCAACGTTGCCATGGACGCCCTTGCTTATTTCAGCAAGACAATGCCAAGCCACGTGTTACATCAACGTGGCTTCATAGTAAAAGAGTGCGGGTAGTAGACTGGCCTGCCTGTAGTCCAGACCTGTCTCCCATTGAAAATGTGTGGCGCAATATGAAGCATAAAATACCACAAAGGAGATACCGGACTGTTGAACAACTTAAGCTGTACATCAAGCAAGAATGGGAAAGAATTCCACCTGAGAAGCTTAAAAAATGTGTCTCCTCAGTTCCCAAACGTTTACTGAGTGTTGTTAAAAGGAAAGGCCATGTAACACACTGGTGAACATGCCCTTTCCCAACTACTTTGGCACGTGTTGCTGCCATGAAATTCTAAGTTAATAATTATTTGCAAAAAATAAATAAAGTTTATGAGTTTGAACATCAAATATCTTGTCTTTGTAGTGCATTCAACTGAATATGGGTTGAAAAGGATTTGCAAATCATTGTATTCCGTTTATATTTACATCTAACACAATTTCCCAACTCATATGGAAACAGGGTTTGTATTTGTCTGCACACAAGAGTATTTTACTAATGATAAACAGATCCATCCTCCTTTAACACCTGCGACATGTGGGAGGCATCAGCAGGTACTTAACACCGCCTCACACATGGAGGGAAGATGAGGGTTTAATAGTTAATAGTTGAATCAGACTCCGTCAAATTGTCAACTATTTGAAGACAGCCCTAATTGGAAGTCCTGACCCACTGTAACTCAGATAAATTTACATCTCAATTCTTAAATTATTCTAATGTCAGTCTTTCTTGACATTACACAGCCTGTGTGGTAAAGCAATCACTTAAAGTACATTGGGAAACATTCATTAAATCTCATGTACTATGGAAGCACGAGTTGTGTTAATGGTTGACTTCAAGGTCATTTTATGGCTTTTATTATCAGTGATTTTAACTGTATTGACAGCTCATCACAATTTTTAACAATTATAAAGCATGTTATACCTGCAGCATATATTCATAATTAATTATTTGTGTAATAATATACTGATCACGTTCATGTTTAAAATGGCAATACTACTGTATGCGTGAATATTTTTGTAAGCGAAAGGGGAAAAAAAGCTAGATAGATACTCAGAACTAAACAAAATATGATTTTTTTTTTTATCAGTCTCAACACCTGTGGCATACCCTACTGTTCCTCAATTTGACTCAATTATGCTTAATTTCATTATTTTCATTGTTTTTGCAGCAACATAAACAAATACTTCAAACGCTGAAAGGAAGGAATAAATAGCCTTTTATCCTCTTACTAGTCCAAACATTTGGCATTTCAATATTCAACTGCACAGTTTCACTAAATTTAACATGCATTAAACATGCTTATTCATGAATAGGATCATTTTACCGGCTTGTTTTGATCTAGATGAAGGATTGCCGATTGTAATTATTCATGTCTTCTGTTAGTATGTTTGTATGGGTTTGTTTTGTGTCAGGCACGCTCTGCTGAACGCTGCACTGATCTGTGAGACACAAACACACACAGGAGTTAATAGAGGTCTTTATGATATTTGTCAATTATACCAATCATCTCGTCTTGCAAAGCAGTTGGGTTAGATAAAATACAAGTATCTAATCTGGCAAATCATTCAAAGCATTAAGTTTAAAAAAATGGCAGGGCAATTCAGTATCCTTTGAGGAGATAGAAGAGACAGCTGCAGGTGTGAGGTAGTCAGGTTGATGTGCCAAAAGAGCAAAGTGATGGCAGCCTGCGATAGAGAGCAAGAGATAAGCATGGATGATAAAATATTGGCAGAATCAGACAGGATTTTGTCATTAGAGTAAGGGCAATGTATTGCTTGGTTCATGATAGCCCTTAATGTTTGTCAGACTTGGTCATTTTTTTTTTCTTATCAAGACATTTTGGCCTTGTTCACACTGCAGGTCAATTCAGATTTGTTTGCCTATATGCGACCTATATCGGACTTTTTCATGTCCGTGTGAACACTGCAATTCCAAATGGTTCCTATCCGACCCAGGCCACTTTTGTGTGTGAATACAAAGCGGATATATGTGGGATGCATCCTTAATATGAACGCTCCCGTGATCAGGTTGCATTCATCCGACCAGAACGTCATAATTATTCGCCAAAATAGACAGTTAAAAAAGTTTTACCACTCCTGGCTCCAACTGCACGCTATTCAAGCAAACATCGAAGCAAAATACACCGTAAAACTGCCAGGGCCAAAATACTTGTCCTTTTCTTCTTAATCTTCTACGCGCAATAATTTGATTTAGAAAATGTTGAGTTTGATTGCACAAAATCCTTGAAATTGCCACAAATGCGCCACTGCTGAGACAGACTAGAGTGGAGGCCAAGTTTACTCTCATAAACTGTTGTGTACTGAGAAGGGAAGGAGGTGACAACCATGGCAGAACTGCGGTTCACAAGGTTTATTTAAACCTTTGATGAGTATGTGGCGTGTGTATGTGTTACAGGTCCCGGCTTGGGTACCTGGTTACAGCTTATAATTATCCTGCAGTATGGACACAAGGATCACAAATTGAAATGTGTTGTCGCTCTCCCAAATTCCACTGGATTGTCTTTTTATTGAACCATACAAAATATATTCTGTCTCTTTCTTTTGTTTTTTTCCATTGTCTTTTCAACGTTCATATTTTTTGTATTATCACAATAACAATCAATATAACAATCATTCTGTCATTATTCAAATTCACACTACATAACACATAACACCATTCTCATTTTACATCATTTGTTCTCCTCATCAATATCTCTCATTTTCATTTCCGGCATGATACTGTTACTACAGTGTCCGCATCATTGTAGTATCACTACATAGCTTTGGCAAAGCCCACGTGTGAGTAGCTGCACCACTACCGTGCACACAGAAAGCAGACAGTGGCTAATGCTAACAACATTAGCAGAACTGGACCAATAAACAATATAGAAAGTTATAATACAAAAACTAACTCATATTGTACACATTTAGGCTCATTGCACTTGTCACTTTTACAGAAGTGATTAGAAAAATATTAATAGAAAAATAAACTGCAGCAGCCTGTCAAGACTTTGTCTATGGCGTGGTTTGCTCTCCCGTGGTGCAAAAGAATTGGAACGGACGTGGCGTGCAGGTAAAGACATAGTTTAATTATTACTATAAACTCAAACAAAAGGTACAAACAAAAGGCGCTCACAGAGGAGGTAACAAACTTGGCTATGACAAAACAAAAGCGCGCACAAAGGCGGAAGTAGAAAACTAGACTATAAAACAAAAGACATGCACGTGGGCACAAAACTGTGAACAATAAACAAAACTTACTTGGCATGAGATGCAACAAGAACTAACGTGACAAGGAACTGTGAACATGGCATGAATGTGTGATGTCGCCAGGACGAACAACAGAAACAGAAAAGCCTATATAGTGACATGATAAGTGAAAACAGGTGCGTGACTAACTGTGAACAGGTGCGTGACATGACAATGTGAAAACGTGAGACAGGTGTGTGTGAGTCTAAACGTGGAACAGGTGAAACTAATGAGTAACCATGGAAACAAAACAAAACCAGGAAGTGAAACCAGGAACTAAGGAAGTGTCCAAAAAACAAAACAGCACATGGCCAAACAAAAACATGAACACAGACATGACAGAACCCCCCCCTTACGGACAGATCCCAGATGGCCAAAAACAAAAAACAGGATCAAGAGTCATGGGAGGGGGGGAGGGGGACATGGCGGTGGGTCGCCAGACCAGGTGTCCCCGAATCCACCGGGGCAGAGTCAGGTGGCGACGGCGGGTAGACCGCCGCTGAACCTGACGAGGTGGGCGACCTGGGAATGGCCACATTCGTGGCAGACGAGGAGGTCGGCGCACCTGGCGTGGCGGACGCCCATGGAATGGCCACATCCTTGGCAGACGAGGAGGTGGGCGCGTTGTCGTGGCAGGCGGCGAAGCTTGGCGTGGTGCGTCAGGCGGCGAAGCTTGGCGTGGCGGGTCTTGGCGTGGGTCTTGGTCTTGGCGTGGGTCTTGGTCTTGGTCTTGGCGAGGGTCTGGGTCTTGGACTTGGTCTTGGACTTGGACTTGGCGTGGTTGGTCTTGGTCTTGGCGTAGTTGGTCTTGGACTTGGTCTTGGTGTGGCGGTGCTTGGACTTGGTCTTGGTCTTGGTCACTTGGCGGGTCTTGGTCACTTGGCGGGTCTTGGTCTTGGTCACTTGGCGGTTCTTGGTCACTTGGCGGTTCTTGGTCACTTGGCGGGTCTTGGTCTTGGTCTTGGCTTTGGTCTTGGCGTGGGGCAGCCACGGGCGGCACTTGGCGGCGTGGGGCAGCCACGGGCGGCACTTGGCGGCGTGGGGCAGCCACGGGCGGCACTTGGCGGCGTGGGGCAGCCACGGGCGGCACTTGGCGGCGTGGGGCAGCCACGGGCGGCACTTGGCGGCGTGGGGCAGCCACGGGCGGCACTTGGCGGCGTGGGGCAGCCACGGGCGGCACTTGGCGGCGTGGGGCAGCCACGGGCGGCACTTGGCGGCGAGCAGGTACTGGCGGCGCTTGGCGTGGAGCAGGTACTGGTGGCGCTTGACGTGGAGCAGGTACTGGTGGCGCTTGGCGTGGAGCTGGGCGTGGAGCAGGTAGATCTTGGCATGGTCGAAAAACTGGTGGTGGCGGCCGTGCTGGTGGCTGTGGCTTGGCAGGTCGAAAGACAGGTGGTGGGGGTCGTGCTGGAGGCTGTGGCTTGGCGTGACGAAAGACTGGTGGTGGGGGTCGTGCTGGTGGCTGTGGCTTGGCAGGTCGAAAGACAGGTGGTGGTGGTCGTGCTGGAGGCTGTGGCTTGGCGTGACGATGCTGAGCCACCCCACCTGAACAATTCCCAGCCCTAGCCCCCCCCTCAAGGAGCGGATCCCAGACGCGCTCCCCGCGGTCTGGAACCGTCTTTTGGGGTGGGCGGAGGGGGTTCAGGAGGAGGGCAGAATCCTCCCCTCTAAATTGTCCAAAATGTCTTTCTTCTTGTACCTGGGATCTTGTGGGTGAAAAAAAAAGGTGTGACTTGGGCGTGGCTTGAGTCCTGGGGGGCGGGGCATGGAATTTGGGTGGCTTGGATTGACAGGATCTGATTTCTAAAAACATGTCCTGGTAATGTCTTATATTTTTAGAGTCTTTGGCTGGAGGCGGATGATCAAAAGAAAAAGAGTTCAGAAAAAAAAAATCCTGGTCTGTGATGTCATTTTGGAGCTGTGGAGCTGGCAGCAACCTGCTTCCGCCCGGAGTAGGAGGAGCCTGCGGCAGCGCCGCATGCTGTCCGCTCGCCTTCCCTGATGTCTTTGGTCTGGAGCGGCGCTTCCAGGACTGCGGTGACGCAGCGCCATCCTCGGACCAACTGGAGCTCAATGGCACCAGATTTCCATCTGGCCCCCACATCAGGTCTCTGCGCTTACCGGAGGAATAACGCAGAGTCTCTTCCTCCATCGCGCGGAGGACCTCCCACGTTGCCTCGTCAAAATTGTCCAAATTTTTTGCGGGAGAGCTCTTATGCTGGCGACATCTGTCATGACTAGGTCTTTGGCGTGGTTTGCTCTCCCGTGGTGCAAAAGAATTGGAACGGACGTGGCGTGCAGGTAAAGACATAGTTTAATTATTACTATAAACTCAAACAAAAGGTACAAACAAAAGGCGCTCACAGAGGAGGTAACAAACTTGGCTATGACAAAACAAAAGCGCGCACAAAGGCGGAAGTAGAAAACTAGACTATAAAACAAAAGACATGCACGTGGGCACAAAACTGTGAACAATAAACAAAACTTACTTGGCATGAGATGCAACAAGAACTAACGTGACAAGGAACTGTGAACATGGCATGAATGTGTGATGTCGCCAGGACGAACAACAGAAACAGAAAAGCCTATATAGTGACATGATAAGTGAAAACAGGTGCGTGACTAACTGTGAACAGGTGCGTGACATGACAATGTGAAAACGTGAGACAGGTGTGTGTGAGTCTAAACGTGGAACAGGTGAAACTAATGAGTAACCATGGAAACAAAACAAAACCAGGAAGTGAAACCAGGAACTAAGGAAGTGTCCAAAAAACAAAACAGCACATGGCCAAACAAAAACATGAACACAGACATGACACAGCCCACTTTGCATTATATTACAATGTCCCAAAACGAACACCAAACGTCATCATCCTCACATCAAACTAAAGCTCAGTGACTGCACTTTATCACACAATTATTTGTGTTTCAAATATAGCTGCTTTAAGGTCATTACTAACCTGCAGTGTGGACACAAGGATCACAAATTGAAATGTGTTGTCGCTCTCCCAAATTCCACCGGATTGTGAAGTTTGGGCGGAAGTACGTCAGTGTACAGGAGACTCCCACGGTGAAACAGACCTACACTGCCCCCTGCTGTCAGTAGTTTGCTGTTGTTAAACAATCTGTTGGTATCCTAGTGTCACCATTAAATATTATTCACCTGAATATTATCAAAACAAATTATAAAAATACACAATAACAACTTTTTGTGGGTGTCACACATTCCCCGACAAAATAAAAATGGCTCCTGACATTCTCAAAATATTCAATACAAATATTTCTTCAAAACTCGAAATCAATGAATGGGTGCAAAGTATGGACTATATGTTTGTGGCATGTAAGGTGCGGGTGGGTATGCTAGTGGAATATGGTAGGGTGTACCCCAGAATAGTATGTATGCCTCAACTGTGTTTACTGTTGGCTGACCAAGTGTATCATATGTAAATATGTGTCGTGGTCTCCTCTCTCTGGTCGATCTTCTGACATCACTGTTTAGTGGTAAGTGTTCATCGTCATTTGTTCCTTCTGATTGCCTCAGTTCTTCTCTTGCAGGTGATGGAACTTGATCAGGCATGTATTCTTCATCATTTTGTTCTTGTAGTTGTCCTTGGTATTCCCTTTCAGGTACTCCCACTGGATCAGGTAAGTGTCTTTCTTCCCTCACAGGTTGTTGGAGTCTACCAGGTAAGAATTCTTCTTCACTCATTATTCCCTCCATTACAGGTTCATTTTCTGATTGTCTTCGACTTGAAGTCGGTTCATGGACTGAGTCTCTCCATTCTGTCCTATTCAAAGGCAGTCTTAGCCAATAGCGTCCAGTGCTCTGTTCATCCTCTGAATCCTCTGAGTTTTCACTCTCAAGCATCTGTTGCTCTGTATCACTAGCTCTTGAACATATTCTTCTCTGTCTTCCCTCAGCTGCTGAGTTCACTGGACCAGGAAGAGTTTCGACAGGTAGGTCACTCACAGGCAACAACAGATTACGATGCACGGTTCTTGTTTTCCGCTTGTCTCCACTTTCTTGATACACAACGTACACAGGGTTTTCTGACACCTGTTCTTTGACTAGGTATATGGCTCTTTCCCAATACGACCTTAGCTTTCCAGGACCACCTCGTTCGCTGAGGTTCCTCACAAGCACTCTGTCTCCAGGTTGCAGGGCAGATCCTTTCATCTTTTGGTCGTAATATGACTTGCCTCTGGCACTTGACTGCTTGCTGTTCTCGCTTGCAATGTGATAAGCCTCGGACATTCTCTTCGCCCACTTCTGTGCATACCCTTTTGGTGTGACTGGGTCTGTTTCTTCCATCAACCCAAATAACAGATCAACTGGCAGGCGTGGGTGATGGCCAAAGAGCAGATAATGTGGCGAGTAGCCAGTGGCCTCATGCCGGGTACAGTTGTACGCATGTACCAGTGGAGGCTCCTCCATAGAGGTGGAGGAGGCCTGGCCTCCCCAATAATTTGAGAGAAGAGAGAGATTTTAAAAAAACAATAAATATATTTATTTTATTTATTTATTTTAACAAAAAACATATTTTTTATTTTTTATATTCATATTATTTTAGTTTTGTTCATAAATCTAAATGTTCCCATGGCTAAAACCCAATATTGCAATTGTAAAGCAACAGGCCAGATTTCCCTATCAGTTTGTATTAAGGGAGGCCAGGCCTCCCCTAGGAAATTAGCTTCTCATAGAAGTCAATGTAATGCATGCTTTTTCATGCCAATATGTGATTGGCCAGATCACTGAAAATGGGTGGGCAACGGAGGCCTGGCCTCACCATGCATTGTGTCCAGGGCTGAAAGATTGACATTTTGTTCGTCCAATCACATGCTACTGGTTCATTTGGAATCAATCCTTTCCTTTCCTAATCAACACAGAAGCCATTTTGAGAATTCGCCAGCCACTTCAGTCAAACAAACACTCGCCATAGTGGCTACGAGTGTCCTATCAACTTGTGCTTTTCAGGAAATTTAGAGAACACCCCTGGCTATCATCCGTGAAGTTTATAGCTCATATAGCCAGATACTTTTGCTTAAAACGACCTCGGAAATCGGCGAGATTCTGGCGAATTATTTTTCTAGGCCTAGGCTATATTTCATTTTCTTTTGTACTTTTTTTTTAATTGTTGAAGGGAAACAAAAAGCAGAGACAAGACCGTTTTTGCAATCAACGTTACAGTTTTTTTTTAATCTGGGGATGGATGGCTGAGTTGGACACGTTCTGGATCCACACGACCTGTGAGTATTCTCACTACTTTGCTCTCAAGAAATTGCAGTACAATCTGAATTACTTTTTGGATGAACTGGGTGTCTACCAGTGTTACACCACTAGTTCTCAGTAGTAATAACACTCCATTTCATGTCTCTCAGTAGATGAAGCCAGCTGCAACCCGTAGAGTGGAGTCGTGGAGAGAGCCCCTCGCCCCTCAGCTAAAACAGAGGTGGGTTGAAATCTCTACCAGTGTTATACCACTAGTTCTCAGTAGTAATAGCAGTGTTACACCACTAGTTCTCAGTAGTAATAACACAAAATTTCATGTCCTGTATTTCTCAGTAAATGAAGCCAGCACCAACCTGTGGAGTGGAGTCCAGGAGAGAGCATGCCGCCCCTCAGCTAAACCAGATGTGAGTTGAACTAATTAGATGTCTCTACCAGTGTTACACCACTAGTTCTCAGTAGTAATAACACTCCATTTTGTCTGTGTTTCTCAGCAGATAAAGCCAACTGGAACCATATTTTTACATATTTTATATTAAATATATTGAATAAAACTACATATGATAAAGAAAGTGTTATCTTATCTTTTTTATATGCTAAACTTGATTAAATTGGTGATTACATGTTGAAGCTGTAGAAGAATGAAAAATGTAAGCTAAACAAAATTGTTTTTAACTACATAATTAAAATTCCTGCCTTTTACACATGTTCACTTGGCGTTTATATAACATCCAAATGTCATTTCTCAGCTTAATTATCAGGCAGGCTCATAGACTTACAGCAATGTAATTTCTTCAGGAAGGCACAAGGCTAAGCTCTGCACAATGAATTGCATCAGCAAGAACTTTCTGACTGTAGCTTACACTCCAAATAGTATGCCTTTGGCCAGCACAAAGACAGATAAGAGAACAGGGAACATTCCATCGCGAGTGAAGTGAGCAAGCGGAAAAAAATGGCCTCCTCAATTCTGGAAGTCACCAGCCTCCACTGGCATGTACCATTTGTGGTAGATGGTCTTTCCAGCGCTCCTTTTCTCGGTCTGCCAGCGTTCTCAGCATTTGCAATAAGGTGCGATTAAACCTCTCTGCTGGGTTGCCTTGTGGGTGATATGGTGACGTTCTGGAATGTCCAACTCCTGAGAGTTTCTGCAACGTCCAAAACAGTTCATTCTCGAACTCACGGCCCTGGTCGTGGTGCAGCTTGGTCGGATAACCAAAGCGTGGGACGAAGTCGTTATATATGCGTTCTGCTGCGGTATGACCTGACTTGTTCTTCGTAGCGTACGCTTGTGCAAATCGCGTGAAGTGGTCAATTACAACCAGGATGTATTGATAACCTCCCTTGCTAGTCTCAAGGTGTAGGTAGTCAATGCAGACGAGTTCTAGAGGGAAGCTTGTCGTTATACTGCCCATAGGAGCCCGCAGGTGAGCGACAGGTTTCTTCTGTTTGATGCATGGGCACCTCCTGGTAACATAGTCCTCAATCTCCCTCTTCATATAGGGCCAGTAGAACCGTTCTCTAGCCAGGTTGAGCACCCTCTCCGTACCAACATGTCCCATCTCGTCATGAAGATGTTTCAATGCCACAGGTCTGTATTTTGCAGGTAGGACAAGCTGCTGTCTGGAATCAGTCCGTCTGTACAGGAGTTCATTCTCCAAGTGTAGCTTACTCCACTCATGTAAGAGCTTCCTGGTATGTACATTGGCTGCTTTCCGTATCTCATCAGTGAGTGCTGTACTTGTCTCTTTGAACTTCACGATCTCTCCAATAGCCGGGTCTTCTCGCTGTGCTCTCACCAGCTCATCATGGCTTATTGTTGGCAGGAGTGCAGGTGGCTGCTGTCTGGTGTTCAGAGAGGAGATGTGTAGGGCAGCGATCCAGGCGACATCTTTCCTCTGAGCCGCTCTGTTTCCCTCCCATGTTGCACACACCACATCTTGGGTTAACTCCTCAGTGCAAGCGGACATGTATCTGTCAATGTCTAGCGGGATCCGTGACAGCGTATCTGCATCGATGTTTACCTTGCCCGGGCGATACTTCACATCAAAACGGAAATCAGACAGTTCTCCTACTCATCGATACCCAACGGCATTTAACTTGGCACTGCTCATGATGTAGGTGAGCGGGTTATTGTCTGTATATATCGTGAAGTGAGGGGCGTAATACAGGTAGTCCCTGAACTTCTCACACACTGCCCATTTCAAGGCGAGAAACTCCAACTTCCCACTGTGTAGGTTGTAGTTTCTCTCTGCAGGGGTTAATGTTCTCGAACCATACCCAATGGCCCTCAACTTCCCCTCTTGCTGCTGGTAAAGGATCGCTCCGAGGCCCTGCTCGGACGCATCGGTATGCAGCACGAACGGCTGGTTGAAGTCGGGATAGGCCAGTACCGGTGGGCTTGTGAGCATGTCCACGAGTCGCTCAAGTGTCATCTGATGTTCTCTTGTCCACTCTACAGGAGTTCTGGAGGATAGCTGCGGTCCTTTGGACTTCCCTTTGCGTGTCAGGGACCCTTGCATCTCAGGCTTTACTTGCAGTAGTTCATAAAGAGGCCTGGCAATCCGTGAGAAGTCCTGGATGTACGATCTGTAGTAGCTTAGGAATCCGAGAAGGCGTCTCATGTCTCCCACTGTCTGTGGAGTCTTGGTCTTAAGGGACACCACTGCCTCCAGATCCTTTGGGTCGATTCTGACTCCCTCGGCTGACACCAGCCTCCCCACATACCGGACTTCTCGACGAAACAGTTCGCATTTCTCAGGCTTCAGTTTGACGCCATGTTGTTGGAGCGCTTTAAGGACCTTGCGTACTGTCTCCACATGTTCTTGAAATGACCTTGCGTAGCATAGGACATCGTCGAGGTAGGGGATGCAGTACTCGTCCCTCAAGGGGCATAGCATCTCTTCCATGCTCCGCTGGAAGGCTGCGGGTGCGTTAGTGAGGCCAAATGGGATACGTACCCACTCGAAGGCCGTCAGGTGTCTGGACCTCTGCTCCACAAACCCCTGGTGGTAGGCTTTTCCCTGGTCCAATATGCTAAACCAGGAATAGCCACCAAGGGAGTCTGTTAGGTCCTGGATACGGGGTAACGGATGTCGGTCTGGTACGGTCTTCTGGTTGAGAAGGCGGTAATCTACGCAGAGGCGCAGCGTTCCATCTTTTTTCCGAACACACACCATTGGTGCCGAATAGGAGGATGTGGATTTCACTATCCACCCCTTTGCCAGGAGATCCTGGATGTATTCTTTGACCTCTCTGAGCAATGGCTTTGGGATGGTAGAGTACGCTCTCTGAACAGGAATGTCGTCTTTGAGATTGATCGCCATCTCCAAACTTGGAATACAGCCGATATCGTCGCTGTCTCGTGAAAAAGCTGCCGATTCTTCATACAGCATCTTCTTTACTGTCTCTTGCTGTTTCTCTTCTAGGTGGGTGATATCAACTGGGGGGTCCCACAAGGAAGGACTTTCATCAGCCGATGAAGTGGTGACACTGTTTATCTTCACGTCGACCCCCAACCGGTCCGTTTCAGTGTTGTCAGGGGAGTATGTTTCAACTACTTTTGCTATTGTCTGAACATTTCCCAGGGCAGTCTTTCGAGGCAGAGTGATGTCATGCTTAGTATTGTTTCCAACTGGCACTGTCACATATGGTCGCTTCTGGTTCTGTATTTCGAGCAAGCCTTCACCCACATCAAGTTGTTCTAGTGGCACGCTGCACTCGTCTGGCGCAAACAAGAGAGGGCTAGATGGACTCATGCTGGGTGGGACTTTGCACTTTATCCATGAAATCTGACCAGCAGGGATGACCATGTCATGTTGGCCTAGCCTCAGGCGTCCGTGTTGCATGCTGGGTGTTGTGATGGATACACAGCTCACTATGGCCTCTGCTTTGTCAGTTGTGATGGAGATGGCCCCGCAGAGTAAAGTAATCAGTGTTGGGATGAGTTTCTCTGGTTGCCCCCGGATCAGTTCCTCCACGACATTGAAACCAAGCAGCGGTCTCTCCAAAGCCATGCTACTCACGAGGAATGGGACACTGATCAACAGGTTAGGGTCTTTATTACCAGGTAAGTTTACTGTTACTGCTACCCAACCATCAAATGGGATGAGGTCTCCATTCACTGCATATACTCCCAGCTCATCCTCTTCTTCCATCAGCTCAGTGAGCGGCTGGGTCTCAAGATGAGGGAAGTGTTTGTCTTTCCACGCCCGGTCAATCATACTCACTTGGGCCCCAGTATCCAACAAAGCATTCACAGCTAGCCCATTCAGGTGACATTGAATTAGCGCTTTTCTCCCAATTAGTCTTGCAACTAGTTCATTTTTCGCATTCAGTGGGTCTGATGATGGCAATTCAGCGATTATATTTCTCTGTCCATGTCTCCGTTTCGCACAGGCTACTACTGGAGAGATACACAGTGAAGGTTTTGTTTTGGTTGTGTCCTCTGTATTAGTCTGGCTGTCTTGGACACCACGGTGCTGGGGCGGTTGGTGTCCGATCACTGGTTTCCCCCTTGCAGTGACCGGCTCCAGTTTCCCTGGTTCTTCTGTCTTTTTAGACACCCCACAGCCCTGTGACCTTCTTCACCACAGATGAAGCAATGGCGACAAAGTGACAGGCCCTGCTCTACACACTTAGGACAGCCACTAGTCCTCTCTCTCCCAGCAGTCGTCGATTTCCTCTGGGGACATTGACACGACTGTTCTGGTGGTTGTACCTGTGTTGGTTGTTTCATTGAGTCAACCACCTTGGTAAGTGCCTCAATCTTTGCTGACAGCTGTTGAATAATGTCCATTCCAACTGTCTGTTCAACATTCTGCTGCTTAGCACCTTGGGCTTGTGCTGCATTTGCCTCGAGTTGTGCACTGTGGGCTTTAGTTGGGTTTTGGCGGGGTGTTAAGCCCAACCTCCATTGCCTCTCACTCTCTTCAGTGGTTATTCTCATCACATGCTTAAGGATCACCTCATCTTTCACATTGTTGTCTGAGAGGAGGGGTTTTAACTCCCGGCGGATGTCATTGTGTCTGTGTCCCAGCCCCTGATACACTGTGTGTAAGAAAATGTCTTGGACAGTCTCTTTGCTGTACTTGATGTTTGCATCCGGAAGGCGTGATGTAAACAGTATCTTCTGTTTGAGGCCAATTACTCTGTAAAGGAACTGCTGGGGTGTTTCATTGTCATTCTGTTTCGCACACATCAACTCTTGAAACAGTTCAGTGCTATCCTTTTCTCTGAGGTGGGACTGCAAAAACCCTTTCAGTTCCTCAACAGTCACATCATCTTTGTTACTCAACATATCCTTGAAACTGCCGGGTTTAATAATCCTGAGCACAGACCTGACAATTTCAGAGTCACTGAAACCCTCTTGGATTCCCTCATCAATCTGTCGGCACACATTACCGTATGTAATGTCTGATGTGTTATCGCCAATTTGACCCCCTTGAATTTTGAATTCTCTTCGGTGAAGATAAGAGAGTTCTCTGAGGGAGACCACCTTCTCTTCTGGCTGATGAGTATTGTGTGCAGGTTGGTAGCAAGTGTGTGGTGTGTATGAAATGTGTGGTGTGTATAATTTGATTTAGAAAATGTTGAGTTTGATTGCACAAAATCCTTGAAATTGCCACAAATGCGCCACTGCTGAGACAGACTAGAGTGGAGGCCAAGTTTACTCTCATAAACTGTTGTGTACTGAGAAGGGAAGGAGGCGACAACCATGGCAGAACTGCGGTTCACAAGGTTTATTTAAACCTTTGATGAGTATGTGGCGTGTGTATGCTACTCTAAGTGAATGGGTGTAGACTGTGTGTAGAATTAATTATGTAAGTGTTACCAGGGATTGTTGTCTGTGTGTTGGATGTATCCTTCGTCGAATCAACGGGGCAAGGCGAAAAGGCAGTAGGCAAGGGGTCGAGGGTAGGAGCAAGGCAGCGTAGTCCGTGTCCGAGCAGAGGTAGAGGATCGAGGAAGGCAGTTAGATATCCGGATGAATGTCGAGAGGCAAAACACGATCACGGAAGACGGAGAAGACACTGCGGAAGACACAAGGGACGTGAACAAGGGAGACACAGAGAGAGCACAGAGAACAAGAAAGGGAATGCCAGACATGATGCTTACTGGGAAGATGAGCGACGTTCTGGCAAAGGTTCCACGGGTCCGCTGGTCTTTATGTCGCTCCCTCTGATTAGGTCCAGGTGCGTTGATCCGCGATTGTCTGCAGCCTTGTAGCTGCGTGGGCGTGCTGCGTGGGCGTGCTGCGCTCAGCGCGAGCAGGGGCGTGTCTGGGCGTGCTGCCAGCGGAGGTGCTGGCAGACCCAGCTGCTGGGGAAACGTGGGTTTGAGCCCGCGCCGTGACAGTAATCATTGCAGTGCATGCGTCGTCATGACGTCATGTCTGAAAGGGGTCAGATTGAATTTACATTAGAAATCAAATTTTTTTGTAATGTGACCGGCCACTAAAAAGATTGGATTTAACAAAAAAAAACGAGTTGGACATCCAACCCTGCAGTGTGAACGTAGCCTTTGTTTGTTTCCTTCCTAATGCACATCGTAAAAAAACATGGTCCAGTCACTTTGCTTTTCCAACCAGTCTATATGATTATATACATTTGCGAAACTGCCATTGTCCTATATGACATGTGTCATATATCATGTGGTGTGCCAAGTCAAAATGCATTATATAAAAAGTAACCCAATAGGGCGGGTAAAAGTTTGCCCACCGGGCAAAGCCAAACGAGCATGTTAGCTATCAGGAGGGATGGTTACAGGCCTGGTTACAGTGGTTACAGCTACTGTTTTTAAAAATGTTTTTAAATGGAAAGCTTGTTTGTGCTACATTTTATGTGTATGCTATACAAATAAAATTAGATTATATTTTTTTTCGTGCATGTTCTCTATTGCTGCCATGCTTATAACAATTTGTTGTAAATTTTGTTTGTAATTTTTGAAGGAATTACTCATCTATGGAGTTTATCATTCAACCAAGTCATTGTATTTTCAGGGCATTCAATAGATTCCAACTGGACTGTTCAGTAAGACAAACTCAACAATCCATTTGAGATTGACTAAATGCCCTGAGACTGTATTACTTAGTTGCCATTCAATTTAAATAAATAAAATGAATTTCAATTACCAGTCCGTTCAACTTGAATGTCTCGTTATTTCTTAAGAATAAAAAGGCATTGATGGGTTTTTTTGTTTTGTTTTACAATAATTTTAATGTTTTCAATTTTTTAAGTACCGGTTTGGGCACTGTTTAAACACCAGCACCGTTTTATTAAGTAACAATTTGGTACTAATATTTGTTCAAATGTAAACAGTACCCATTCCGGGCTGTCATTGAATATAGGAAAGAGTAGGAAGAGGCCAAATAAATGTAAAACTGATGACTTTAAGTGAGATAACCAGGAACAGAAGGTCCAGATGATAGGGTAATGGAACTAATAGACTTAGTAAATGAAATGCCAGATAATAGCTAATCAGCTGATGATTGCTGCTGATTGTATCTCTGCTCTTATAGAATCTTCTTGTGTGTGTGTGTGTGTTAAAAATGCAGGGGATAGAGTGGTAAAAATGGCCAAAATTCTCCCTCTGGATTTAAAGAATCCTTCAGTCCTGAGAGCTTCATGAAACATTTATGATAGACGTCATATCTTTCTGTCATCCTATGACCGTCTTCATCTCTTTTTGTCTGACTCTCAATGTCTCAACATCCACTATATCGACTAAAGTACTGGAACACCTAGCCATTACACCTACATTTGGAAAAATATATGGCGTTTGAACCTTCTTTGTAACTTTCACTGTTCTGGGATGGCGTTTTACAAAATTTCAGAATGTGTTTGTTGGTATTTTTTCTTTTTCTCTCAGAAGATCCTTTAAAAGGACAGGGTGATTCACTGATGTTGAACCTGATATACGGGCCTGCTTGCTCACCATCTCTCTTTTAATTCAACCTAAAGGTATCTGATAGTGAGGTCAGGGCTTGGCTGCTCGGTCAGGTGTTTAGTGTAGCTCGACCAGGAGGCCTCGGGTTGACCGTGCACATGGGATGGGCTCTTTTTCACAGCTGTCTTGGAAAAGTTTTGTTTCTCCCCCAGTGGAGCTGGTGGCCAGACATGGTCAAGTCTGGGCTACCATAGCAAGACAGCCCCTGCAGCCTGAAACATTGGAAAATCGATGGCTGTAAGGATGGAATATGCATGTTCAAATACGTTTGACCACACACATTGCAGAGAAATTAGTTTTCTTTGTCTAATATTGTTAACCTGGGTGTATATGACGAGTTCAGGCGCTGAAACCTGATAAACACCATTTACTCAATTTTGAGCTGTGAGTACCACTTTACACCATTCTCTACCAGGAGGAAAAATAAAAATATCCGCAAAAGCAACTGCCCTGTGGAATATTCCGTTTCACATCAGAAAGTGACAAGCACCCTGTTGTCTTTGCGGCACAAACAGATAAATCCATCAGGACTAATCAGTGCATCGAAATTTGAAGTCATCCAACATTAATGCATGGGCTTACCTGGGCTGAAGCCCAGGGGCCCCACCCAATCAGGGGCCCTAGGTTCTGATGGTTTTGTTGAGGACCCATTAGACTAGGGCGGCCCTGATCAGCGCTCATGTTCGTTCGCTTCATGTCTGCTTTGCTGTGATTGTAACTAAATTAAAGAATCAATAATGAGTAACTTTGATTAAATCAGTGAGTGTGTGGTGCCCTCGGCTACTGGGCGCAAAAAGAAACACCGTCCTGTTAAATATGAGCGGTCTGTGAGAGCAAGAAGGGTTGACACAGTGGAGTGGGGACAATGCTGTGCACAATGTACAGGATATGTGTGTAGTCATTACTCTCTCCAATAATGAACTGTTTACTCTGCTGTTGCTGTCTTGTGATTCTGCTGCCAATGTAATGATTTAATGATGCAGCGGTCAATGTAAACCCTGGACCCCCTTGTCCAGGGATCACCTCAAAATAATGTTTGTTTGGATGAAATTAATTCATTCCAATTATGGAATAAGCAATCCTCTGAAAAGTATGATCTGTTTTCACTCATTTTAGAGCCAGATATTTGTAATACATTTGCATTTTTCAAATTGAAATCCTTTTGGTTGTTCCAAACAATTCAATTTCAAGCCACATCAGCAGGATGACTGTTTTATGAAAAGCTCCACAATTAACATTGATTTACTCAAAACAAGGAAAATGGAGTTATCTGTTTTAACGTCTGAACTCTTCATATTTTCTTCTATTACTTTGAATCGCTTGCTTTTTTAACAGTCCTTGGTAATATCTTAAAATCATTCCCGTAATATTGAAAAAAGTCCAAAGCCAATGCATGAGCAGTTTTCCTGTTCGGGTATGAGCTCTTTGGATTGACTGACTCGTTTATGATTTATTTACGACTCACCGAAGCAGGTTTCTAATGTCAAATGTTATGCATACCTACACACTTGCACTCACACACATGCATATACACAATCGTGCATTTAAGTGCACTGTCAACAAACAGGAGATCGTTCTTCCTCACATCTGCTGAATGTACCAGTTTGCCACAGGCATTAAGACACCTTCAAACAGCAAATACACATACACGCACACACAGCACCCATGCACATACAAACACGTACAGTTTGCACACTCACACAAAGGCACAAACAACACGCCAGAGAAAGTCACCCCCCAACAGTGTGCAATGTTCGAAACTGGAGCAGACAGCTTCAAATCAAGAAGCATAAATTACACCATTTTCCCAAAGGAGACCATCCAGAGGAAACATTTAAATGAGATTCAGCAGAGTAAAACTCTGTTTTCAATAATAGTGTACCAACCATTTCCCCAAAATAGTCCAGCCTATCCTGGATTGTGGTTGTTTATCTAACCAATCCATCTCTTTGGCTCCGTTGCTCTTTAAACCTGTATTATTAGTAGCAAGGAACATACAGTAAACCACTAAAGGCTCAAGTTTAGTCTGAAAATGGTGAAAACTACTTCATGTTGCCATGCTTGAAAATACAGCATAATGTATCCAATGTGTTTATATTTTAGTTGAGAACCTAGTCAACTCATACAATATCTGCGGTCCACTCCAAGGTTTCTCATTGTATCCCATTGGGTTGAGTTTTTCTTGCCCTGATGTGGGATCTGAGCCGAGGATGTCGTTGTGGCTTGTGCAGCCCTTTGAGACACTTGTGATTAAGGGCTAAATAAATAAACTTTGATTGATTGATTGAATATCAGCAGTACTATACCCTGCTGTGTTCATGGAAAGGGATGCTAACTTCAGCTGTAATGTTAAACACTTTATTTGGTTTAATTCCGTTGCAGAAGGACACCATCACCTCATCTTTTCCAAATAGTAAAGTTCTGGAGTCACATGTCCTGAAGTCAATTTTGACAGCACAAATGTAGATCAATGCTCAGTGCGCCCATTTGTACATTGTATGGATTTTTCTTGGATAGAGACAACATTCATTCGCTAAAATCAAAACCATGCCAAGGAGTATTCCATAGTTTGATGGTTTGAATTTTTAGGCCATTAAAAACTTGATACAAATGAATACAGTATTCATGTACAGATAAACTAGAATAGCAAACATCAGAAAGTAGACTTCCACCAAAACAGAGCAGTCCTACACACATCTACGGTACACCCGAAGAAACAATCATTAAAGGAGCCATATGTAAAAATCTGGCCAGAAATGGTACTGCGATCACGGTCAAAATTCTGTAGTCCCCTCCCCCTCTTCCTGACTGAGGCTGCCAGATACACAGCCGAATCCAGATCGATCGACTGGGTTACTCCAAGGAACTTCAATCTTCCACTGCCTCTTACTAGGGGTTGAGGTGCTGTGACCATAACAGCTGAATAGACAAGTGTTTTGTCAATAACAAAAATCTGTAATTAACACATTTTACACAGCAATTAGGGTATTTTCAGGAAGAAATACATCATGCCTGAGTACAATGTCACAACAAATGGCAATTATATGGTTATTGTCAGTACTATCAGAAAACAAAGACTAAAACGAACTACAACCAACGCTAGCGATACTGGTGAAAATAAGTAGAGCATGCTTAGCAGCCTAATGTACGCCAAAAAACTACAGAGGAGACATTATACCAAGGTATGCCAATAGGCTACAGTTTCAAATGTTTCAGATAGCCATATAACTTGGTACATGCAGTCCATAATATGCAAACACGAATGAGGAATTATTTTATCATGTGAATTGGCTGTCTCCATACGTTTCACATTGCCATGACAACCGTGCTAACACTACTCATATCCACATAGGTTTTATTTGTCGAAAATATATGTTGCCCGTCAGTTCAATTACACATCGACATACAGGCTAACGGGCATATATTTCCCCCATTAGCCTATATATTGATGTGTCATTGACCGGGCTAGCATGCTAAGCATTAGGAGCACCATCAAAGCATTCGTTGCACAAACATACTAGCTTTGTTAGACAAGATCATAGACTGTATTGGACAATATAGTTTACATACGAAATGTCCATTTCCATTTATTACAAGTAATAAGAAAACTGAAATGCCTGATTTATCAATCAAGGAGGAAACTAGCAAGTTTGGGTTCATATGAAAAAATCTTCTCGCCTTCAATCGTCTCCATCTTTCAAAGGCATCCTGGATACAAATCCTCTCGTTTTGTTCCTGGATTCTCATGAATAAGTTGAGAATCGTAACGACGCCTTTTAGATTTACTAAGGTCTGACATGTTTAGTAACTTTACCAGTGGGAGTAGCTTGACAAAGATGGCGGTGCGTAACTGGCAACCTGGATGTGACACACTCACAGACTTTCTAATTGTTCAAACGGTGGAGACATCGAAATGAAAACTATAACAAGATTTCGGGGCTGTAAATCTAATTTGGAAATGAGCATATCCCGGCTGAACTACTGTTATCAGTTATAGAGGTATTAGAAAATAACTTGATTTATTAATGCCTCTTGACATATCAGGGCCATTTAATGATGATTTGACATTAAATTATTACATATGGCTCCTTTAACCCTCAGGGAACTTTTGAACATTTCTCAAAAATTCTGCCCATTGTTTGCAATATACATTTCTTTAGACATGGAAAAATGTAAAATTAAGTTCCAAGATTTCTTTATAAAAGTTTTGGTGAAAACTGACATGGTCAAAATTGTTATCCCCCTTGTAAGTTTGAGGTTTAAAAACACACCTGTGCATCTTTTAGTTAGGTTTGAACCACAAGTGAGTAGTCAATTAAAGTGGCTCCAAATACAGGTTCAGTATCACTTGATAGAAACTGACTTGCTACTAAATATAGTTAAGATGTGATATCCATCCATCCATCCATTTTCTACCGCTTGTCCCTTTCGGGGTCGCGGGGGGTGCTGGAGCCTATCTCAGTTGCATTTGGGCGGAAGGCGGGCTATCATCACAGTCAAATTGTAACAAAATCAGTCTGGAGCTCAGATTGAAGATAGTAGATGCTCATTTAGGGGGAGGGATATAGTACCATTTTTGAGCCTCTTAGTCTCCAGAACAGATGTGTGTTGCTTCATCGCAAAGCACAAACCAATTACTGTATGTCAAATGCAAACCAGGACATGGTTGAAAACAAAACTTTTCCAGAACTATGAAGAAAAAGAATCTATGGCCCTTTGAGACACTTGTGATTTAGGGCTATATAAATAAACATTGATTGATTGATTGAACTCTGCGAAGGTGATTTCTCATCACCTAGATTTGAAGGATCTTCATCGTGGTGGTCTTTATGGCCACCTTCCAACAAAAAGCCCATTTCTCTCAAGGCAGCACATCAAAGCTTGACTGAAGTTTGCAAGAGAGCATCTGAAACATGGGGATGTGTTTTTGAAGTCGGTTATTTGGTCTTATGAGACTAAATTTGGACATATACTGTAGATGCTGCTTTTGTTTGACAAAGGAAGGGCAAGACCCCTTCAATCCTCAAAGCATTGTGCCTACTGTTACGCATGGGGGTGGAAACATAATGCTGAAGTGATGTTTTGCTGCTTCAGCCACAGGACACCATGTTTGGCTATGACCATGTTGGGTTATGACTCATTTAACTAAAAAGAGAGGGGTTTTATTTGATGTCAACACACCTGTGATCTACATCTACACAACATTTTAATGTTTTCGTCAGACCTGCTAGTACGACCAACTATCTTACTGACACCATCAAATCCCTTCCATCCATTAATATATTTATTGCATTGTGCATTGTGAAGTGAATTATATTTAAATAGCACTTTTCTCTACATCTTTAAGCTACATTTGCCAGATTAGCAGGTGGGCAAAGCCCAACGACACAATGGCAGTGACTGGGGTGACAGAACAGGGATTGAACCTGGAAACCTCAAGTTACTTGCATGGCAGCGCTACCAAATGAGCCATGCCGCCCACAAATCTAGTTAATATTTTATTTAGTGCAGTAATGCTATTGTTTTCCTCGGAAATGGCTGCCAAACACACAAAAGTCACCAGGCTTATCAGCTGTTTTATGGGTTACAGATGCTTTAGCTTGTGGTCAGGAGCACCTCTGATGTGATGAAACACCTGATACCCTCACAGAGATCAGGAGTCATGTCAAAGCTTACTGTCAGAATTCTTTGTGTAGTGTACACAACATTATTACTGCATAATGCTAAATAAGGTAAGTAAACAATTAAAAACAGTTCTCCGTATGATGTAATACAGATTTACACGCTTGCAAACAAAGTGTAAAATTAAAAAGATCATGTATACATAGTGCATAGTGCAAATGTAATGTTGTCTATATATATATTGCACAAATGTTGTACCTGCTATTGTGGCCATGTCCTATATCTGCACTGCTGCTTGCTTTCTATCCTGTTGTGATGTAAAGTACACATTATAGAAACAAGCAGTGAATAATACATGTCCAGCTGAATCTCACCTTGGCCCACTTAAGAAAAACTGCAATTGGAAGCTTTTGTGTCATATGCCAGCATGTGTGTATAAATCAGGTGTCATTGGGGAGTAGCTAGTGTGGTATGTGGTTGCATGACAGCACAGCAGCTGGCATGCAACATGGCAGGGACAAGCAACAGCATGGCAGAGTAAACTGTGAGACTGTACTGTATGAGGAGTACCTGGTATGTCCATAACTAATGATGATGAAACATATTTAGGCAAACATTGCTTGTATTTTAACGTCTGTGAGTGCTGTGCTTTTGGGGTTTGTACGCATGTTTAATGCATGTGTGTTGAACTCAATCTTTTGTATTTCATGTTGATGCTAATGTGTGCATGCACTGCATGTGCTTGTGTGTGAATACACACAACACCATCTGCTTGTGGTTGTGTAGCTAAAGTCCCTGATAGCCTCTTGTCCCTGTTTCAGAAACAGTCATCCAACTTGCTGGCTGGCAGCTACTTCAAAATACAAAGTTGTCTCTGAAGAGCCGTGTGTTACACTCTCAGGCACGTCAACTGCAATAATACAGCCACTTGTACGACATCATCAGTAAGTCAGAAGCAGCAACAAAAGGTGTTGCTTTGGATGCCCAGATTTAGTTGTATAGCACAGAAATATACAGTACAACTTCACAGCCAAGAATTGTGTGGAGTGTGCATGTTCTTCAAGTGAATGCATGGGTTTTCTAGATTATATTAGATTTCTTTTATTGTCATAAATAACATACATCAAGATTCAGTTTAAAGCACAAAGTGCACACATGAAACACGCACACAAAAAAACAGCAGCCATCAAGAAACAAAAACAATTCCATATACACACACCGCACACGCATGTTAAGCACTCAGCACCTAAGAAATTTGCAGTGATCGTAAAATAAGCAATTTTCTGTATTAAAAAGACAGTAAACTGAATTAAGATGATGGTAAAATGTATTAAAAAGATACTAAAATGTATATCGCAGGCCAGTTTTTAGTTCATTATTTAGTTTGTTGATGGCTTGAGAATAAAATTGTGTAACTACCTGGTAGAGCCGCCCTGAGGGGAGACGGTTGAACAGGTGGTGAGCAGGGTGGGTTGTGTCCTTTAGGATAATGTCTGTTTTTTGAGACAACGGGAGGTGAAAATACATTCAAGGGTTGGCAAGTTTGTGTTTATTATTTTTCCAGCAGCTTTTATCACCATTTGCAAGGCATTTTTGTCTGCTGAAGTGCTTCTGCCATACCAGACCATGATGCCATAAGTCAGGACACTTTGGACAGAAGATTGGTAGAAGGACAGCAGCAGATGTTGTGACAGGTTGTACCTCCTAAGAACCCTGAGGAAGTACAATTTCTGCTGTGTTTTCTTAACCAGGCAGTTAGCGCTCTTCCCCCAAGTGAAGTCCTCTGAAATATTTGTGCCCAGAAATTTTAATGTTACCTTAAAATAAGTATATTCTCACTAATAACAAGTGCACTTTTCTTGATAGAAAAAAAAGACACCTTTTTGCTCAATACGTGGAAAAATATTCTTAAATGAAGTAAATGCTAGTGCCATTATCTTGACATAATGATATGCGCTCGGCATTACATTTCTTGAAACCAGCAAACTTATATAAAAAACTAATTTAATTTTCTTAATGGAAGGCAACAAGGCAACCGCTTGTTACTCTTGGGGTCTACTAGCTGCTCAGGCAAATCATATTGTCTAAAAATGCATTTTTCCATCGATAACATGACATCATCGCGACAAATGCGTGCTCTTTCAGTCAATTAGTGCGCATATATACAGCCCGGCCCCCGGGCTGTATATATGTGCATGAACTATTTCTGTTCAAAATAGTTTGAAATGTCACATGTTAAATGTTTAAATATTAACTGTCAGTTTACTGTACTGTGCCAACTGTACTACTATATGAGTACGTATTTTGTATTGTTTCATTAAAATAAAACAGCAAAGTCCATTTGGCTGTCATCTGTTTTAATTATGAGACAAAATTGTGTCAAAGTCATGATTTTTTATTTCATGCTTGAAATAAGAAATTATTACTTTGAAAAAAGTAGTTTTATACTTGTGAGTGTTGATGACACAACTTTGCAACAGTTGATATTCTAGTTTCAAGCATGTTTTACTCAATATAGGTAATCAAATCCCAGCAATAAGTTGTAATATCTTACTGAGATCATTTAGGACCAAAACACTTAAAACAAGTAAAACACTCTAACATAAAATCTGCTTAGTGAGAAGAATTATCTTATCAGACAGAAAATAAGCAAATATCACCCTTATTTGAGATATTTAATCTTACTTACATTTCAGTTTTTGCAGTGTGTTTGTCTTGGGAGACCCTACCAGGGGGCATAGAAGCCTAAGATCATTGGGACACGCAAACTTCTCTACCACGATAAGGTGGCAGCTCAGAGAGGAATCGACAGGACAGATTTAAAACAGATTAGTTTTTTTTGTTTTTTAATCTGGACGGGACAGATTTAAAAAAGAAAAAGTAGAATTTTTTTCAATTGATTATGAATCGTTAAAAATAGAAATCACGATTCATTCGGAAATCTTTTTTTTTTGACACCCCTAATATCTAGACTAGTGGTTCTTAACCTTGTTGGAGGTACTGAACCCCACCAGTTTCATATGCACATTCACCGAACCCCTCTTTAGTGAAAAATAAAATGTTTTATTTTTTTTAATTCAAGACAAAGTTACCGTATTTTCCGCACCATAAGGCGCCCCGTGTTATTAGCCGCACGTTCAATGAACGGCATATTTCAAAACTTTTTTACCTATTAGCCGCCCCGTGCTATTAGCCGCACCTACGCTACGCTAAAGGGAATGTCAACAAAACAGTCAGATAGGTCAGTCAAACTTTAATAATATATCACAAACCAGTGTTCTAACAATTCCAGCGTTCTAACAATTCTGTTCACTCCCAAAATGTAATGTGCAAATGTGCAATCACAAAAATAGTAACACTCAAAATAGTGCAGAGCAATAGCAACATCAATAACTCAACGTTGCTCATACGTTAGTGTCACACAACACACAAAATAAACATTTAAAGCTCACTTTCTGAAGTTATTACTCATCCACAAATCCATCGAATTATTCTTCTTCGATGTGCTTCACTTGTTTTTTGGCACCATCTGTGAAGTGGACGCGCATGCAGTCGTAGATCAACAGGGACGTAGCTGCGTGAAAAAAGTCACCCGGTGTATTCGCTCATCTTTTCTTCATCCATCCATCCCTTCGAGTTAGCTTTTATGATGACGCCGGCTGGAAAGTTCTCTTTTGGCAAGGTCTTCCTTTTGAATATCACCGTGGGTGAAAGTTTCTGGCCGTTAGCATGGCAAGCTAGCTAGCTCACGGTGAAGGACGACTTCTCATTGCCTGTGGTGCGAATATTCACCGTACGTGTTCCCATTGTATCCACAGTGCGGTTCACATGAATATCAAAAGTCAGTGGAACCTTGTACGCGTGTATCTTAGTAGGAGACATTTTGTGGTCTTTACAGAAACACACAAATGAAATGAAACGTAATATCCGCGCGCTTCTTCTTCTACGGGGGCGGGTGTTCACCTTGGCGGTTGCTTACAGTAGAAGAAGAAGCGCTTCCTCTTCTATGGAGCGGTTGCTTACCGTAGAAGAAGAAGCGCTTCCTCTTCTACGGGGAAAAAAGATGGCGGCTGTTTACCGTAGTTGCGAGACCTAAACTTTATGAAAATAAATATTAATATTAATCCATATATAAGGCGCACCGGGTTATTAGCCGCACTGTCAGCTTTTGAGAAAAATTGTGGTTTTTAGGTGCGGCTTATGGTGCGGAAAATACGGTATATGTTATTTTACTATTGCACAAAATGAACCGTGCATGAACATCACCTTGTTCAAAGAACAAAACCAACACAGTGCATGAGCTCACAACAAATTACACACTTGCAAATCAGATGGAAAATTAGGGGGAACATTGTTTGGGGGTATCCATAATACTTAGACTTAGACTTCTTTTTTATTGTCATTCAAATTTTAACTTTACAGTACAGATACGCCGATAGGGAGAAGTTTCTATTTACACAATTGATTGATTGATTGAATGAAACTTTTATTAGTAGATTGCACAGTACAGTACATATTCCGTACAATTGACCACTAAATGGTAACACCCGAATAAGTTTTCCAACTTGTTTAATTAAGTTGGGGTCCACGTTAATCAATTCATGAGTCTGGTGTGTCTTGACCGCTGCAGCGGAGGCTCTGCCGAACCCCTGAGGCCGACCCACCGAACCCCTAGGGTTCGATCGAACCCAGGTTAAGAACCACTGATCTAGACGATCATTTTGCCACGGATTGCTGTCACAGTGTGTTGTGTGACTCCAGCACATCCAGTCGAGCCAACAGCAGCAGCAACCGGGGGTCTCTGCACATGAATGGCACCAAAGAAAGTGGAGGAATGGCCCAACTTTGTGCTACGTGTGGCTGTTACCGCAAGTAGCTCTCCTGGGTTGTAATAATAAATTGAGTAATTAAATAACAGTTAGTATTTCCTATCCTTTGATATGCTGGTATGTTTAAATTTAGAAGATTGCAAACCAAACATTACATACTTTTTACTGGCTGTGAGCAGTCACACATTTTGTTGTATATGACATAAATTATATTTATGTTGGGGGTAATCAGACTCATCTACCTCTTGCAAATTTTAATTATCATTGCAAGAACTATTTTTTCAAATGGGGTGCAGCACTACTTTATGTCTCGTCCCCTTGTCTGTTTTGGCCAAGGACATTCATCCTGTTCTTCACCATCTTCCTGATGTTGACCATTTCTTATTATTTCAGCCTGTGTGCAGTTCTCAGAACACACAGCATTTACAGTCTCAGAATCTCAACCCTCTTTCGTTCGCTGCAACGCGAGAAAGAAGCACCGCTTACTGCTTGATGGCAAATTCTAAATTGGACAGTGTCCAGATCTTAGGCACATGGCTAATTTCAATATGATTTGCATATGTTTATTACATAAAGGTAAACGTTTTATATTATTATTAAAGGTGCACTGGTGAGGAGGCTACGTCGGATAGTCGAATCTCGGATTCAGGAAGAGCGGTGGGGTTTTTGTCCTGGGCGTGGAACTGTGGACCAACTCTATCCTCTCGGCAGGATCCTTGAGGGTGCATGGGAGTTTGCCCAACCAGTCTACATTTGTTTTGTGGACTTGGAGAAGGCATTCGACCATGTCCCTCAGGAAGTCCTGTTGAGAGTGCTCAGAGAGTATGGAGTATTGGACTGCCTGACTGTGGTGGTCTGCTCTCTGTATGATCAGTGTCAGAGCTTGGTCCGCATTGCTGGAAGTAAGTCGGACCCGTTTCCAGTGAGGGTTGAACTCCGCCAACCCTTTGTTACCGATTCCGTTCACAACTTTTATTGAGAGAATTTGTAGCACAGTCAGGGCGTTGAGGGGATCCGGTTTGGTAGTTGCAGGATTAGGTCTCTGCTTTTTGCGGATGATGTGGTCCTGCTAGCGTCATCTGACCAGGATCTTCAGCTCTCAATGAATCGGTTCGCATCTGACTGGAATTAAAATCAGCACTTCCAAGTCCGAGTCCATGGTTCTCGCGCGTAAAAGGGTGGAGTGCCATTTACGGGTTGGGGAGGAGATCCTGCCCAAAGTAGAGGAGTTCAAGTACCTCGGGGTCTTGTTCCCGAGTGAGGGAAGAGTGGGTCGTGAGATGGACAGGCCAATTGGTGCAACATCTGCAGTGATGCGGACCCTGTATCGGTCTGCCATGATAAAGAAGGAGCTGAGCCGAAAGGCAAAGTTCTCAATTTACCGTTCGATCTACATCCCTATCCTCACCTATGGTCATGAGCTTTGGGTTATGACAGAAAGGACAAGATCACGGTTACAAGCGGCCGAAATTAGTTTCCTCCGTCGTGTGGCGGGGCTCTCCCTTAGAAATAGGGTGAGCATCTCTGTCATTCGGGAGGAGTTCAGGGTAAAGCTGCTGCTCCTCCACATCGAGAGGAGCCAGATGAGGTGGTTCAAGCATCTGGTCAGAATGCCCCTCGAACGTCTCCCTGGGGAGGTGTTTAGGGCGTGTCCGACCAGTAGGAGATCACGGGGAAGAGTAGTAGATAGACTATGTATCCCAGCTGGCCTGGGAACTCCTCGGGATCTCTCGGGAGAAGCTCTACGAAGTAGTTGGGGAGAGGGAAGTCTGGGCTTCTCTGCCCCCGCGACCCGACTTTGGAATGGATTGATATTATTACATTATTTGATAAAACTATTGTATTTCTTTGTACCTCTTGTATTTTAAAAAAAAATATTTCTTATCTAATAGTTTTTCTTTTTAGAAGGCATGTTACATGCTAAAATGGTGCTATTTTATACAGATAAAATTGTTTTAAATTAATTTCAATGAGTGGGGCTTATTTAAAGTATGGGTCTTTTAAATTAAGAGCTTAATCATGGAGTGAATTGAGCTTCTAAGTTGAGGTACTACTGTGCACTACATTTCAACCACCTCAGTCTTACCTGATTTAAAATCGATCTTTTGGGCCACAAGACATCAAGTTTGGGAAAGCCTGAGCACAGCTTGTCACAATAACATGGCTTTGGCCGGCCCTTTCTCCAGTCACAGACACATTATTAGACCCCAGTACCCTCCCGGCTGCAGCACTTAACTCACATGTGTTATGCTAATTAAATGTTCCAGACTCCCAGGCTTTTAATAAAGCCTGACATGACAGCTTGACCTGTGCATGTCAAAGTGACCCAATAACCCGGAAGCACCCTTGTGTTTGTATTTGTGTACATGTGTGTGAGACACTCTAGTTAGTTTTTGGGGAGGGGCAGACACCTGTCTGCAGCACAATGAGGTCACGCTGTTGGGGTGTGGGAACAAATTTGACACAGCGTCTGCTGCAGTTAAACGCTACACTACATTGGCAGTAGAGATTTGTACTTTGGGGGAAGCAGGCTGTCCCTATTTACTTTTCTTGTTGACGTTCTCTTAAGATTGATTTTTACCAAGGCTTCTCACACTTGAACAGTTGCCCTTTTGAGAATGGTTTTATTTCATTTTCAACCATGGTTTTCAAACACATTATGGCCACAATTGACAAAAAGTAAGCGTGTCTCCTCGTGTGAAAATACTACAAACAAAAATTGTTTTATGCTTTTGCACTGCTCTGCCATTGAGACTAAACCTGCCTGCCAGCAGCCGTCAGGACAAGCTCAGGAAGTTTGGATTGATTAAAAGGGAATAGTAGATAGATGAGTGTGGTGGATAGATGCATGTTGATTTTATTTTACTTTACTGATCCCCAAAGTAAGAATTGTCTCTCTTTTGGGTAGAAAGGTACAGAAGGTGCAGTATGTCTGTAGCCTGTGCATCGGTTGGGGACATCTCTGCGCTGCTGACCCGTCTCCGCTCGGGATGGTTTCCTGTTGGCCCCGCTGTGGACTCGACTCCCGCTGATGTGTTGGATCCACTGTGGACTGGACTTTCACAATGTTATGTCAGACCCACTCGACATCCGTTGCTTTCGGTCTCCCCTAGAGGGGGGGGGGGGGGGGTTACCCACATATGCGGTCCTCTCCAAGGTTTCTCATAGTCATTCACCGACGTCCCACTGGGGTGAGTTTTTCCTTGCCCGTATGTGGGCTCTGTACCGAGGATGTCGTTGTGGCTTGTACAGCCCTTTGAGACACTTGTGATTTAGGGCTATATAAATAAACATTGATTGATTGATTGATTGATGTGATTACACATATACGATATCTTAACCAGGGACAATACAATAGAAATAAAACTTGAACATACTGTATTGTAATTTAGAGGAGTCAGTGTACAATATATCATCAGAGAGATGTACTGTAAAGCCATTATTGTCTAAATATTTTGCAACAAAGGTGAGTATTCATCAAAGTGAACATGTCCAAATTGTGTCCAAAATGTTGATATGTAGTATGAGCACCATTGTTATTGTAACACTGGTTGACTCACTGGTGGATTGATCAATCAATCAATCAATCAAAGATTATTCATATAGCGCTCAATCACAGGTGCTTCGATGGGCTGCAGAAACCACAATGACATCACTGATCTGAACCCACATCCGGGGAAAGAAAAACGTAGAAACCAAAAAGGGGAAATACAGAAACCCTGGGAAGGGGCCGTAGATGTGGGGACCCCCTTTCTGGGTGACCGGCTGCAATGGATGCCAAGTGGGTACAGTTAGTACAAATTATTGGGGGCAAGCAGAGGGTTGCAGGAGGTCTCCATCCATATCATAGAGTAGTGGTCCACACTGGGTCATGACTTGGAACAGCTAGCACGTCCTCCAGACTAGTATCTCTCCAGGGATTATTCGTGGCCATCTGGTACCCTCTCCATGAAGGAGAGGTGGGCAAAAGGGTAAAGCGGCAGGTCAACTGATCTAAAACACAGTCTATTTAAAAGCTAGAGATGAGTCTTAAGGTGGGACTTAAATGCTTAAATGGCCTCTTAAACTGTTTCTGGTAGGGCATTCCAGAGTACTGGAGCCCGAATAGAAAATGATCTAGCGCCTGCAGACTTTTTTGGGGCTTTAGGAATAACTAATGGCCGTCTGTTCGCTGTTGCGAAAAAGGCTAAGTATCGCTCTATCTGTGTGCTTTTAATTGTTCTACAGCTTTCTTTATCACTTCTCAAACATATTTAGTGGTACTATTTAACTTGCAAATCACCCGATCTCTGTCCCACCACCCTTTCCTCAGCTAGCTAGCTGCTAAGCTAGCGCGGAGAAAGGCAGCGCCGGTCAGAAGGTAAGTAGGAAGCTACTCCCGCAGACCGCGACCACTTCCCTGAGGACAGCAGGAACTTCACTCGGTGACAGAAAACACTGTGAGTAATGGCTTCCTGCGCGTCTTGCACCATACTCACGGAGAGGTTGGCTCTGCTAGAGGGCCGTGTCCGCCAGTTAGAGCAGAGTAATGTCGTAACTTTAGATGTTGCGGACACATCTGCTAGCGTTAGCTGTAGCGAGCTAACTAGCCCAGCTTGTAGCAGTCCTAAGCGGCCTACAAGCTACGGTGTACCGGTTGAGATGCATAATAGATTTAGCTCTTTAACTAGTCCTACACCCCAGTCTACCGGGCACCACACCTTAGTCATAGGGGACTCCATCACCCGAAACATAAAGCTTAGCAAACCAGCCACAGTAAAGTGTATCCCCGGGGCCAGAGCACCTGACATTGAAGCTAATCTTAGGGAGCTAACTCGCAACAGGCCTAGTAAACACGTACGACAGGCTAATCGCACCACTAATTATGCAAATATAGTTGTACATGTTGGCTCCAATGACACTAGAATGAGACAGTCAGAGATTACAAAGAGAAACATAGCCAGGACTTGTGATCTCGCCAGAAAGATGTCCAGGCATCGAGTAATTGTCTCTGGCCCCCTGCCTGCGAGAGGCAATGATGAGAGATATAGCAGATTAGTCTCGCTTAACAAGGGGCTGGCTATCTTCTGTAGGCAACAGGGACTAACGTTTATTGATAACTGGCCCTCTTTCTGGGGCAAACCAGGCTTGCTGATGAGAGACGGCCTTCACCCTAACCAGGAAGGCGCCATCATCCTGTCTAGAAACATAGACTACTATTTAAGTCTCACTTGACTGACTACACTAGAGCAAGCCCGGTCACAGGCAATTACAATGTCTGTTAGTCCGGGTGAGGAGTCAGTTAAGCTAGAACTAGCCAGCGCCAGGCTGGATAATCCATGTACGCATAGCAATTCTCTTAGAATAATACACAATTCACATAATGTTTTTTATGTTGTGTCTGTGTCAGAGGTGGACATGCATTCTACTGAGGTGGCAAATTATGATATGTCCAGTCTATTGCAGCACCAAGCAAACAATCGGAAAATTCCCGTCATATCAATTCCTAGATATGGTCGAAACTATTTAAAGTGCACTACGCATAATAAACGCAACATTGTTAATATTGCCACTACGGATAATCTTAACAAAAACTCGTCAAAACAGCCCAATACCTATAATATGGGCTTTTTAAACATAAGATCATTGTCTCCCAAGGCGTTATTAGTTAATGAGGTCATTAGAGACAACAATCTTAACGTCATTGGTCTTAGCGAAACCTGGCTCAAACCAGACGAATTTTTTGCGCTCAATGAGGCATCTCCTCCTAACTATACGAATGCGCATGTTGCCCGTCCTCTTAAAAGGGGAGGGGGTGTCGCACTAATATACAATGAAAATTTCAACCTTACCCCTAACCTAAATAATAAATATAAATCGTTTGAGGTGCTTACTATAAGGTCTGTCACACCGCTACCTCTCGACCTGGCTGTTATCTACCGCCCCCCTGGGCCCTATTCTGACTTTATCAGTGAATTCTCAGAGTTCGTTGCTGATCTAGTGACGCACGCCGACAATATAATCATAATGGGGGACTTTAATATCCATATGAATACCCCATCGGACCCTCAGTGCGTGGTGCTCCAAATTATAATTGATAGCTGTGGTCTTACACAAATAATACATGAACCCACGCATCGTAACGGTAATATAATAGATCTAGTGCTTGTCAGGGGTGTCACCACCTCCAAAGTTATGATACTTCCATATACTAAAGTAATGTCCGATCATTACCTTATAAAATTTGAAGTTTTGACTCATTGTCAACAAGCTAATAATAATAATAACTGCTATAGCGGCCGCAACATTAATGCTGCCACAACGATGACCCTTGCTGACCTACTGCCTTCGGTAATGGCACCATTCCCAAATTATGTCGGCTCTATTGATAACCTCACTAACAACTTTGACGATGCCTTGCGCGAAATTATTGATAGTATAGCACCGCTAAAGCAAAAAAGGGCCCCTAAAAGGCGCACCCCATGGTTTACAGAAGAAATTAGAGCTCATAAATTATCATGTAGAAAACTGGAACGCAAATGGCGCGCGACTAAACTTGAGGTTTTCCATCAAGCATGGAGTGATAGTTTAATAACTTATAAACGCATGCTTACCTTAGCTAAAGCTAAATACTACTCAAATCTCATCCGCCTCAACAAAAACGATCCTAAATTTCTGTTTAGTACAGTAGCATCGCTAACCCAACAAGGGACTCCTCCCAGTAGCTCCACCCACTCGGCAGATGATTTTATGAATTTCTTTAATAAGAACATTTAACTCATTGGAAAGGAGATTAAAGACAACGCATCCCAGCTACAACTGGGTTCTATTAACACAAATACGACTGTATATACGACGGACACTGCCCTCCAAAATAGTCTCTCTATTTTTGATGAAATAACATTAGAGGAATTATTACAGCGTGTAAGTGGGATAAAACAAACAACATGTTTACTTGACCCACTTCCTGGGAAACTTATCAAGGAACTGTTTGTATTATTAGGTCCATCAGTGTTAAATATTATAAACTTATCACTTTCCTCCGGCACTGTTCCCCTAGCATTCAAAAAAGCGGTTATTCATCCTCTGCTCAAAAGACCTAACCTCGATCCTGACCTCATGGTAAACTACCGACCGGTCTCCCACCTTCCGTTTATTTCCAAAATTCTCGAAAAAATTGTTGCACAGCAGCTAAATGAACACTTAGTGACTAACAATCTCTGTGAACCTTTTCAATCCGGTTTCAGGGCAAATCACTCTACGGAGACAGCCCTCGCAAAAATGACTAATGATCTATTGCTAACGATGGATTCTGATGCGTCATCTATGTTGCTGCTTCTTGATCTTAGTGCCGCTTTCGATACCGTCGATCATAATATTTTATTAGAGCGTATCAAAACACGTATTGGTATGTCAGACTTAGCCTTGTCTTGGTTTAACTCTTATCTTACTGACAGGATGCAGTGCGTCTCCCATAACAATGTGACCTCGGACTATGTCAAGGTAACGTGCGGAGTTCCCCAGGGTTCGGTTCTTGGCCCTGCACTCTTTAGTATTTACATGCTGCCGCTGGGTGACATCATACGCAAGTACGGTGTTAGCTTTCACTGTTATGCTGATGACACTCAACTCTACATGCCCCTAAAGCTGACCAACACGCCGGATTGTAGTCAGCTGGAGGCGTGTCTTAATGAAATTAAACAATGGATGTCCGCTAACTTTTTGCAACTCAACGCTAAGAAAACGGAAATGCTGATTATCGGTCCTGCTAGACACCAACATCTATTTAATAATACCACCTTAACATTTGACAACCAAACAATTACACAAGGCGACTCGGTAAAGAATCTGGGTATTATCCTCGACCCAACTCTCTCGTTTGAGTCACACATTAAGAGTGTTACTAAAACGGCCTTCTTTCATCTCCGTAATATCGCTAAAATTCGTTCCATCTTGTCCACTAGCGATGCTGAGATCATTATTCATGCGTTCGTTACGTCTCGTCTCGATTACTGTAACGTATTATTTTCGGGTCTCCCTATGTCTAGCATTAAAAGATTACAGTTGGTACAAAATGCGGCTGCAAGGCTTTTGACAAAAACAAGAAAGTTTGATCATATTACGCCTATACTGGCTCACCTGCACTGGCTTCCTGTGCACTTAAGATGCGACTTTAAGGTTTTACTACTTACGTATAAAATACTACACGGTTTAGCTCCAGCCTATCTCGCCGATTGTATTGTACCATATGTCCCGACAAGAAATCTGCGTTCAAAGAACTCCGGCTTATTAGTGATTCCCAGAGCCAAAAAAAAGTCTGCGGGCTATAGAGCGTTTTCTATTTCTATTTTCTATTCGGGCTCCAGTACAGTTAGAGATGCTACCTCAGTAGAAGCATTTAAGTCCCATCTTAAAACTCATTTGTATAATCTAGCCTTTAAATAGACCCCCCCTTTTTAGACCAGTTGATCTGCCGTTTCTTTTCTTCTCTCCTCTTCTCCCCTGTCCCTTGCGAGGGGGAGTTGCATAGGTCCGGTGGCCATGGATGAAGTGCTGGCTGTCCAGAGTCGGGACCCCGGGTGGACCACTAGCCTGTGCATCGGTTGGGGACATCTCTGCGCTGCTGACCCGTCTCCGCTCGGGATGGTTTCCTGTTGGCCCCGCTGTGGACTGGACTCCCGCTGATGTGTTGGATCCACTGTGGACTGGACTTTCACAATGTTATGTCAGACCCACTCGACATCCATTGCTTTCGGTCTCCCCTAGAGGGGGGGGGTTACCCACATATGCGGTCCTCTCCAAGGTTTCTCATAGTCATTCACCGACGTCCCACTGGGGTGAGTTTTTCCTTGCCCGTATGTGGGCTCTGTACCGAGGATGTCGTTGTGGCTTGTACAGCCCTTTGAGACACTTGTGATTTAGGGCTATATAAATAAACATTGATTGATTGATTGATAATAGGCTGGCGTTCTTGAAACGCAGGTTTCTAGACGGAATAAAACCTTAAATACATAGGTTTTATTTAAATTGAAAAAAACCCTCAATATCGCACCTGATGTTTACCGGGAGCCAGTGCAGGTATAATATGATCTAACTTTCTTGTCCAAGTCAAAAGTCTAGCAGCCGCATTTTGAACCAACTGTAATCTTTTAATGGTGGACATGGGGAAAGCCAAAAATATGTTACAGTAATCGAGAAGGAATGTAACAAACACATGTATAATGATCTCCGCATCACAAACTGCGTTTCCATTGCAGTTTTTCGCAAGATGAAAGCAATTCTTTTGTAACATTTTGACAACGAACACTTTTTTGACTTGTGTTTTCATTAAAGGATGTTTTGCGTCGTGAGCCATAATTCTCATAAAATCTCTTCCCACGATACTCCACTTTGAGGAAGATGGACGCTTTGCGATTTCATGGTTTTGGAGCTGTAATTACAAATACAGCCACTGCTGTTGCCGTGATTGTCAGTAGAAGTCGAAGGCAGCGGGTGATCGCTCAAAGACAACGTCCTTACGTTTGGTAGCAGCAACAAATAAGAGATTTTTGGGAGTGAATTGTGAACGAGGAATTCACAGACAAATTGAGGATTCAAGGGTCCTCTAGACATTGTTCAGGCATGTGGGTCTCTCCGAGCCTTCAGGTTAGCCTTTATTGCCGGGAAGGGACCTGCAAGACATCTAGGAGTTGATACAGTGGGAATCTGGAAATGACTTGCTCGGTGCTGCGGTTTATTTGTTATGACATAATTTGTCACCTCAGCTAACATATCCACTAGTAATGGGAATTATTTTGGCTCTGTCACGTAAAGGTGGTGACGAACCCCAAGATGCAGAGATGGCAGGCTTGATACAGGAAAACATGGTTTTAATGTCCAAAAATGCAGGTAAAACACAAACCAGGAGAAAGGAAACAGCAAACAGGAACAGGAACCAGGAAACAGCTACCAGCATACAGGACACAGCAAACAGTCCACAACATACAGCTTCAATACTCCAGCACTGACTGGAGGGCAAGGCAGGTCTAAATAGCAGCCAGCTGATTGACACCAGGTGTGGCCAGGTGCCAATCAGCCACAGCTGAGGGGAAACAGCGCTCAGGTAGACAAGCAGGAAACTGAACAAAAATAAGAGCGCTGACAGGAAATAAAACAAACACAGAGGAAAAACTTAAACATAAACAAACTGTCAGTGACAAGCTTGACAGGCTCGGCTAACTAAAAATATGCTCCTAAGTGTTTTTTTTTGTTACTTAAATACATTTATGACCAAATTTTGTGTAAAATGAGTAACTAATGTAAAACCACATGAAATATAATCTATGTATATTATTTATATGGCTTTAATGATAAACTTAACATAACTTAATATATACATAAATACATTTTAAATAAGAGACCCATTTTAATATGTGAAAAAACACAAAATTCACTCAACAAAACTTAAAATGTGCAACCATGTACATTAAAAAAACCAACCCAAAATCGACTAAACATCACTTAACAAAATATAACATAAAATGTGCAACACATAAAGAAAAAGCAGCATCAAGGTGAGGTTTTAAAGGCCAACTGAAACCCACTACTACCGACCACGCAGTCTGATAGTTTATATATCAATGATGAAATCTTAACATTGCAACACATGCCAATACGGCCGGGTTAACTTATAAAGTGCAATTTTAAATTTCCCGCTAAACTTCCGGTTGGAAACGTCTATGTATGATGACGTATGCGCGTGACGTCACGACGGCAACGGAAGTGTTCGTACCCAATGTGTCACCATACAAACTGCTCTGTTTTCATCGAACATTTCCACAGTGTTCTGGACATCTGTGTTGGTGAATCTTTTGCAATTTGTTTAATGAACAATGGAGATTGCAAAGAAGAAAGTTGTAGGTGGGATCGGTGTATTAGCGGCTGGCTGTAGCAACACAACAAAGAGGACTTACTTGGATAGCAGACATCTGTGATCAGGTGATGTCCTTCGTCGCGCCGTCGATCGCTGGAACGCAGGTGAGCACGGGTGATGATGACCAGATGAGGGCTGGCTGGCGTAGGTGGAGCGCTAATGTTTTTATCATAGCTCTGTGAGGTCCGGTTGCTAAGTTGCTAAGTTAGCTTCAGCGTCGTTAGCAACAGCATTGTTAAGCTTTGCCAGGCTGATAATTATTAACCGTGTAGTTACATGTCCATGGTTTAATAGTATTGTTGATCTTCTGTCTATCCTTCCAGTCAGGGATTTATTTATTTTGTTTCTATTTGCATTTGAGCCAGATGCTATCACGTTAGCTCAGTAGCTAAAGAGCTTCGCTGATGTATTGTCGTGGAGATAAAAGTCACTGTGAATGTCCATTTCGCGTTCTCGACTCTCATTTTCAAGAGGACATAGTATCCGAGGTGGTTTAAAATACAAATCCGTGATCCCCAATAGAAAAAGGAGAGTGTGTGGAATCCAATGAGACCTTGTACCTAAGTTACGGTCAGAGCGAAAAAAGATACACCCTGCACTGCCTCTCTAGTTCTTCACTCTAACGTTACTCATCCACAAATCTTTCATCCTCGCTCAAATTAATGGGGTAATCGTCGCTTTCTCGGTCCAAATCTCTCTCGCTTCATTGTAAACAACGGGGAATTGTTTAGGAATCCTTCCTCCTGTGACGTCACGCTACTTCCGGTATAGGCAAGGCTTTTTTTTATCAGCGACCAAAAGTTGCGAACTTTATCGTCGTTGTTCTATACTAAATCCTTTCAGCAAAAATATGGCAATATCGCGAAATGATCAAGTATGACACATAGAATGGATCTGCTATCCCCGTTTAAATAAAAAAAAATCATTTCAGTAGGCCTTTAATGAAGATTGGCATTCCAAAAAAACAATTGCCTTAGTTGTGAGGGGCTGATCCTGTTTCTCCTTTCTGTTATGATCTGTCTTGTTTTGGGGAAAATTATTTCTGAGGGGACAGATGTTGCTACTATGCACAGTCTACATGTGTGGAGCCTGCTCAATATGACATTTTTACATTACAAAGTGTACACTCTGCCTTTCCGGAATCTAACACTTTAAAATTAGTCCAAAATTAACTCCTTTTCCTCCTATCACTCATCTTCGGTAAAATGGTAAAATCTTCTAGCGCTCCTCTCGTCTCTCTCTTTCCTGTTAGTGCGTGCGCTCCATGCGAGTGTCTGTAACCCCTCCTGCGCAGTGTTGTCACAGTCACAGAGACACTGCTCCAGCCACGCATATTGACCAACACGGCTTTAAATGACAATTTAAAAAAAAAATTGCTTTCGGTCATTCACTTCTTCTAATCCGGCTCTCATTCGCAACAGACCCATCTCTGAAATCCACCTCTGGCACAGTCTCTGGAGAAAAAAGCATTATGTGAGGTACGTATTATTCTACAAGAAATGCTATGCGTGCAGGAATTTTCCAGCCTGACGCTGGTTAACACGCTCTCAAGTCGCCGGTATCTGAGCCTGTTCTTGTGTAGGTAGTGAGACTCAATCAGTAATCTATGTTTCTAGCAAAAAGTGATGGCACATTACCGGTTAGGGTAAAGGCCGTCCATCCTCAACGGGCTTGGTTTTCCCCAGAAGGAGGGCCAAATAGTACCCCTGTTCTCTACAAAATTAGCCAGCCACCTGTGAAGCGAGACTAATCTACTATATTTCGCATCATCAAGTCCTAGCTATGTTTCTCTTGGTAATCTCTGATTGTCTCATCCTAGTGCATCGGAGCCGACATGTGCAACTGTGTCCGAGTAGCTAATGGTGTGATGAGCCTGTTGTACGTGTTTAGGTCTGTTGTGAGTCAGCTCCCTAAGATTAGCTTCAATGTCAGGTGCTTTGGCCCCTGGAATGCAAAGTATTGTGGATGGTTTGCTAAGATGTAAATTCCAAGTGAAGGAGGCTCCTAAAACTAAGGTGTGGTGGCCGGTAGACTGTGGTGTAAGACTATGTAATGGGCTAAATCTGTAATGCGTCTTAACCAGCTCACCGTAGCTTGTCGGCCGTTTAGGGCTACTACAAACTGGGCTAGTTAGCTCAAAACGGCTGACGCTAGCGTGTCCACAGCATCTACAGTTGCGAAGTTACTCTGCTCTTACTGGCAGACACGTCTCTCTAGTAGGGACAACCTCGCCATGAGGAGTGTGCAAGAAGAACACAAAGCCATACTCACCTTTTTACTTTTACTAAGTCGAGTTTTTGATCTCTTCGGAGCGAGGGGCTTCGGACTGGGGCTAGCTTAGCAGCCCTAGCTGAAAGTGCAGCGGTGACACAAAAAGAGCAAATGCTTTGTAAATTTCATAAGACTACAGAATGTGTTGGAGAAAGCTACAAAACATTTAGAAGCACACAACATAGAAAGATCCCACTTAGCTTTGACGGCAAAGGAGCATAGCCGAACCAACAGCAAGCAGCAAGCAAGGCCATGTTGATGTTAAGACGTTCCTCAGCCTTCCATCTTAGGGATGCCCCACAGGAGCTCAGTTAGGTTCAGGTCTGGAGACATATGTACTTGGCCACTCTATCACCTTCACCTTCAGCTCTCTCATAATTGCACCTGTCATCTTGTATGTTTGGGCTCTTTATTATGTGGGTAAACTGCCATGGAGCCCAGTTTCCCAGGGAAGGAGATCATGCTCTGCTTCAGAATGTCACAATACATGTTGGAATTCAGGTTTCCCTCAATGAACTTAAAGGGAGCCATGGCTAGCAATATGGCTAAGCAAAAGCCAGAGGCTGGAGACCCGCTTCTGCCGGTAAAGTTTTTTGTTTGTGAGACCTGTACCGGTAAAATGCATAAACACACATAGTCAAGTAGATGAGTATCAGGGAGCTGGTTTAGTTTTATCTAAAAATATAATCAATTGTTAATTAGACATATTATTTAATAAACTAATTTGATTCGCCACCTGTAATGTAGTTTATATAATGCAGCAAATTGATCGCCATTGGACTGGTTTTAGCATAGTAGTAGTACAGTGGAACTTCGAAACTACAAAACCCTCATTGTACATAGACTAAATAAAAATATGTTTTGTTGTACAAACCTTGTGTCAGTGTACGGACGTTTACACCCACAGTCTTTCTGGGCGGGCTGATTACTCTTTGGCATGGTTATTCAACTACATAATGGAAAGGGCTGCAGTTTCAAGAGTCCAAGGGCTCAGGGGCCAGACATCAAAATTTGGATGCTTCGTCAGAAAGTGCCTTCGTTGATTATAATTCTGTGAGACTGCGTTTACTTAATTGCAAGGTAAACACATCGTCTTTCACACTGCATTATCAATAAATCCAGTATTCTGCCCTCGCTACTCGTTTCCAGTGTGTGCAGAAACAAGCTCTAGAAGTTTTGTTGAGGATTGATGTTCCTTCTTTTGCATTATTTTCCTTCTTCAGTTTTATTTATTTACACTTCTTCTTTCATTTAGGTTTGTAAGACTAAAAATAAAAACATAAAATAAACATAACAAAATTATAACAACCAATGTGTATTTTACATAATTTCCGCTGTGTATTTTGCATAAATAAAATAAAAGGTTTAGTGTTAATATATTCACACAATAAACTACACATTTTAACACATATATAAACTACACAGCATTCACACACCAAACATTACACACACACACTGTATGCACCTGGGGATAGGTTGATTGGCAACACTAAATTGGCCTTAGTGTGTGAATGTGAGTGTGAATGTTGTCTGTCTATCTGTGTTGGCCCTGTGAAGAGATGGCGACTTGCCCAGGGTGTACCCCGCCTTCCGCCCGAATGCAGCTGGGATAGGCTCCGGCACCCCCCGCGACCCTGAAAGGGACAAGCGGTAGAAAATGGATGGATGAATGTGACTTATCACAGTTAAATCTTAGGTTTTGCGTTGTCATCCTCTACTGGTCAAATTTAGCGCTACATATATTTAACGAGCTTTGATCGGCATAGTAACTCTCAGACAAATACCAACACAACCACAAATACAAAAGACATCACAAAGTCAGCAATTTCAAAACAAAACAAACTAAAAATCTTTATGCACAATGTCTACTTACAAATGTTAATTGGATAAAAATAATTGATTAATAGTGGATTAAGTAGATAGTTAAATGAGAGGTTAATTGAATGTATGGGAGGATGAGTGGGACATGGGGGGAATTAGTAGATGAAAAGAGACAAAAAAGCAAAGCATCACAGTTTGTGGTGATGTTTGTTGAAAGAAAGTTCCACTAAACAGCTTTAGTGGATTAACAGTAAATGATTAAACCTTGTTAGCATATGGATAAACAAGTTAAGCTGTTGCATGAGCATGTGTTGCAAATGCCGCTGGCATCAAAACAACGAGCGATTGGATAGCTGCAGGCGTCACAAAAAGTCAAGCAAACAAATGAAACTAGAGTTGCGTTGTTAGCGTGAACTTAACACCCGTCCTGTCATCGCTACCAGGCACGCGCGAACAGAGGATCACTTTGTGTGTGAACTGCAGCTGCTTTTACTATGGCTGTCTGCTTTTTCATCATCGAGAAAGAGAATCTGATAGATTTCATACACTTGGCAGCACTAAACATACTGCTTTCTTCTCTCAGCTTGCAAAGCCCCTCTGCTAAACCCACCCCCAATGCCCTTTTATTTTCCTTCCCTGTGGTCATCTAAACTGCCCATGCTGAGGAGCTGGAAGCATCACTATATTTACTCCATCTCCGCCCTGCTTCCACCTCGGCAGGCCATGCTATGCATCTTTCATTTGTGGTGCTGGATGACCTATATTCTCATTCCGGTCCCATGCAGTCGCAGTACATTGCTAGCCCTATTCTGGCACTCCAGTCCTGGCAACAGGTAGCAGCTGTGGGTGTGGCAACATGGCAGTCAAATTGATACATCTTGGCTTGTCTGGGCACTCAAAGACTAAAGGCTGCTTAGACAAGGAAACAAAACCATAATGCCCTGGGAATAGATGGGGATGAGAAAATGTGGCCATTCCAATGGCTAAATAAATATTTAACGAGGTTACTATTTGGGACAAGAGGTTCTATTAAGTAGATGCGACTGTAAATGGGTCAGAATAAATCTTTTCGCACATGACCCAGTTTACCTGTTTTTTTAAAAGCACTGTGATTGTATGCTAGAATATGCTTCCACTAATAATCTGGTACTGCTTTGCTTTTGACTAAATAGAGAAACTGAATACATTGTTTGACAAATAAGCTAAAGAAGGACTTTATTTAATATATTTTTCTCCCTTCAGCATCACAAATGCACTCCCACTCACATTATTTTGGGTCAAGAGGCTGAGAATGTTCTGTGCTGCTGCACAGTATCAAATCACTGTTGTTACTCTTTGTTCCTGAGTGGATCTGATCACTCAGTTTTTTTACAAAGTGTACACCAACACAAAACCAACAGGCAAGGATAGAGGGGGTGTGGGGGTTAGGGGGGATATTCACGCACTAAACGAACAGGATTGAAGTCATTTAAATGTTTTCTTTCAAGACTGAAAAGAATCTCCCGATTACTTTTGATATTGTCAACAACCACTGATTTAGGCTTTGTGGCAGAAACCTGAATGCCCTGCATAGATGATACACTGACTGACAATAACCATTATCTAACTTTTTATCATTTGTACATCACTAATTCAGATGCACAATCCATGGTCACAAATTTCAACGACTTGAAGAAAGCATTCCCACAGAAAGCTGTTAAGGGGGTGACCAACTCCCTATTGTTCTTCATGTCCACTTTGTGTGGAGGTAGTATGTAGTTTAAATAATACATTATTGACAAGAGAAAAAGGTGTTTACAGTATGGAGTTTGCTTCAAAGTTTTGATTAACTTGAGAATAATTACTGCTGTCAATTAAAAAAATTAGCGATAAATAAATTTTAATCTGTAATTGAGGAACTTTTTTGGGGAATTTTGCCTATCATTCACAATCCTTATGTAAGACAAGCACACGTATATTTTTCTTTTCCTATGCACTTTAACTGGCAAATAAATGGCGAGAAAGCAGCTCACCAGCCGATTAGTCAACATAGCCAAACAAGCTAGTTAGCTCTCTGTGATCACAGCGTCGCTTGTCTGAGTTGGCGCTTATAATAACAATATCACTAATACTTGGTTAATATTAAGGTACACAATGTAAATGGAGTACTGTTAGCGCTTTTGAATGGTTATTTAGAGGGCTTTATGGGCGGAATAGAGGACCTCCCATTAACTCAATTTTAATTGGACTTATATTTACGTTTATTTACGAGTTAAAATACATTAAAAAAATACATCAGTCTTCTTGTCGCTCATAATGTAAGTGAACTATAGGCAAAATTTAAAAAATGCAGCTCCCCTTTAATGAATCTATTTTTTAATCTCACCTAAAAATTCAAAGAAGAAAAATTTGAGGTATTTTCATTTGAATTCATCAAATGATTGTAAAGAGAGCGATATGAACAGAAAATATAAAGTCTGATGTTGTTTTTAACAGACTTGAACAGGTTCAGTCTGTTTCCTTTCAGGTCCATATAAAGTGCTGAAGTTATCAACATAAAACAGTAATAACTATTTTCTGAACAATAAGTATTGAATGTTGCTTCAGATAATATGAAATAAAAAACATACTCATTGATCACAGTGCTACCATATGTTACCGATATTGATGTAAGATGACACATTTAACAAATAAATGTTTATATTTATCCATATTATCGTATTTTTTGGACCATAGGGTGCACTGCCGATAAGCGGGTCTATTTTCATACAAAAGGCGCAGTGGATTATAAGGTGCATCGAAGGGGTCATATTATTACATTTCCTTATGGTCTACATAACATGTAATGGTTGTTTTTTTGTCAAAATGTTGCGTAGACCATCTTCAAGTTGCTTTCTGACCGTCGCTTTAGGATGCGCCGTTTTGTGGGCAGTCTTATTTACGTGGTTCCACTTCGACAGAGTCTTCTCCCCGACATCTTTGTTGTACCGGTGTAGCGTGCAAGGACGAGAGTGGAAGAAGTGTCAAATGATGGCGCTAACTGTTTTGATGACATTCATACTTTACTTAAATCGATAACGGAGCAGCATCTCCTCATCCGTGGCTCACTAGGGCAACAACAACGTGTCCCCTGAAAAACCGTCCGACCAAAACCATGTAACAACTAAAGTTCCCTGAATAAATTATGTAAACCAACTACACTGGTTGTTTTTAGCGCTTCCATAGCGACTATACTGACAGATATAAATTACAACTAACAGCGAAGAATGAATTCCCCATAACAAGAAGATAGAGAAAACGAAGGAGCTTATCGACTACACAGACTTCAATGGCGGACGCGTGCAAAATTTCAGGACTTAAACAGATCTCAAATACAGATCAGCAGGTACCAGGAGGTGAGAAAAGTTGGATTTGCATAATATTGTGAAACAAAACACAAGATAATATGTCTCCTAATAGGTGCCGTTTTGGGGTCCTTATACACTCACCATAATAATACTCGTATGTTGAAACACAGTACGTCTGACATACGGAGCTGTAATGCGCCGACATTCTATCAAGCGCTGCGGCTTCATAGTTTACCAAAGTCATACTAAAACATTTTGACATATTTTTGAGTGCCGTGTGTAATGTTCTATATTCTCAATGGAACATTTAAAGTTTTAGTGTTGTTTACTGGAGTCATCTTGCAGTCTACTCATATCGCTTATGTGTGACTGCCATCTACTGGTCACACATGTACCAAATAAAATAGCTTGGAGGTCGGCTAAGCACAACCAGAATTATTCGGTACATTAGGCGCACCGGGTTATAAGGTGCACTGTCGATTTTTGAGAAAACGAAAAGATTTTAAGTGCGCCTTACAGTCCCAAAAATACGGTACATGTTAAACTTTGTCAAACAGATTGGAGAAATGTTGGCTTTGATTGGCTTTCCTGACTGTCAATCACATATGTCCCATACATGTACATTAATGTGTAACATTATCTCATGTTTTAAACCATTTTTAATGACGGATCATGAAGTTATTTACTTATGAGTTTTGGCTTAATTTTGTCCACCAGTAGACAACCCGCTGTAAAATGTTGTCTACCGTCAGCAATTCCCCGCCGCCCTTTGATGCGCATTGTTGCACCTCTGCCGTGCAGCGGAATAGCGCAGACTTACGAGATCTAGCGAATCTGCGCAATATGGGGGGTTGTAGTAAAGCCCACCACAAACAGTTTAAATGTGTCCTTCCTGAGCAACAGAAGCAAGTAAACTCTGTCCTGCCATTCGAGATACGTAATGGCCGCTGCACAGCAACACATGACAACGTCTCAAGATTTTCCCTCCATCAGTACCCACAAGCATCTGTCTGTGACAGCATTGACTTGATGCTTGTGGAGAAGATGACAGTTTTGCCTTGCAGAATGACAGCTTTATTTTTTTTTGTAGCAAGCAACAACACAACAGTAACATCATCCCTGTGGAGCGTCGTACACACAAACAAACACACATCTCAATCAAATCATGCTAACCCCTCCCCTGCTTCAGCTGGCATTTGACACAGGCCCCCATGTACAGCTGTCCAGGTTATGCTTGTAATACGATTATTTGATTTAGGACCCCCAGAATCAGCATGTCCTCATCCATTTGTGTCAGCGAGGTGTCTGAAAACCTTTGACAAATTGACTTCATGTCTGTCCCTGCTCATTAGGACTTTTCACAGTGTAAAATACGATCCACCTTGAAAACTGAGTATTTTATCTTGAAAGTAAATAGAAAGTGTTTGTACATGACTTCCTGTCCAATACAAAATTGACGCTGTTTTGCAAATATAGAAGCCATGCATATATCTACAGGGTTCGTACGGGTGCTAAAAAACCTTGAAATTGCTTGGATTTCAATGTTGTGTTTTCAAGGTTTGAAAAATGCTTGAATTTGGGGTGAAGTGCTTGGAAATGTTCATCATATTTCTCGGCAGTCTGACTCAATAGGCTAATCATAAAATGGAGAAAAATAAAACAAGTTTCCTTAAAAATGAAAGCTACACGATTGATCTGTTGGCTTTGCACGAGCCCTTACACTAGGTTGTTGTCATGCCAGAGCCGTATATACGGCTCTGTGTCGCCCCCAAGAAGACAGTGGTGCATTGGTCCATCAGGCTGGGAGGTTGTCTTTTTAATGAACATTGTATGGAAAATGACAAATACAAACTTTGGATAAAACGTGGACCAAATTCACATGTAGCCTGCTGCAAAGTATGCAAAAATGAATTCCAACATGGTTCGATGTATTTTTTGCTCCATTATTTTGGTTGTGTACTTAACTTGTCTGACTACCTCAGTTAAAGTAAACAAGTTACATTTTGTCGTTTTGGTTAATAGCATTAAAATGGTTACATTATTGGACTTGTTTGTACTGTGAAGGTCATGTAATGTATAATTTGTAATCTTCAATCAAGCACAAGAGGGGGAGACAACTCGCAGGCATACAGAAACAGTCCCATTAAAAATGTCACTGACGCAGTGAATAAACATGACGCGTTTAATGTGACTAAATTAATTAATCGCAATTAACACAATAATTTGACATCCCTAAGAAAAATTATTTCACCTACTGTTTTGTCTGTCAGTCCATAAACATGCAGCCTCTACGGGCATAAGGTCAAACACAGGTGAACATTTACCTACTTTATGTCAAGCAACCTTTTGTTAAGACTAATTCTTAACTGCCTTGTTCTGAAGCCAATAGTTGATGGATGCACATGACCAAAGTATATCACTCAACAAATGCATGTGCAGATCTATCGGTATTTAAACATAATTATTTGTATAATTGTTGCATACTGTCAATCCCATCCGGCTAATTTGAAATCACCTACAAATCCCTCGTCTTTCCGCCCCTCTAGCAGCAGTTTTAAAACAGTATTTTCAGTTTGCTCTATTTCTTTGAGCCATTATCGCAGTTCTCCACCCCCAAGAGTAGAAACTATCATTTACCTCTGAAATGGCAAGTACTAATCACACACATTTTTAAAAAATGACATTGACCTATTAAGTTTTTGGGAAAAAGTGCTTGAACTGTTATCCCAGAAAACAAACTGGGATAAAAGTGTGACAAAGGAAAAAGAACACAGCAGATGAAGCGACTTGCTGTGGATATGGATGTGCTTGTGGAGGCGGGAGGACCACGGGGGTAAGAGTCATGTTGAGGGGTTAAGAAAGGGCCTGTCTAACAGTGAAGGGTCATTCCTCAGAGCCAGCCAGCATCCTCAGCCATAGACAGACTGTCTGTCTCTCCTGCACTTAGGAGTTTAGGGAACACTCAGGACTGGTCTAGACAACAGTCAGAGATACTTGGGGGTGGGGGGATCAGGCAAGGAGAAGTCATTCCAACCCCACACATCCAGATTAGTCTTTCCAATGCACACATCAGAAGCATTTTAAATACCTCATACACCAAATGACCCTTAACGCACTGACAAGGCAAACTTCTGAGAAGTTTTGCATTAACAGCAACTTTTGTCCAATGTAATGACAAGCTTGTGACTGATGACTGACCAAACAGCCATCTATCTGTCATCATCAACTAGCTAACTTGTTTTCGCCAAGTACACCTTACTTTGAAATAATACTTGGAAATGATCTGCTTTATTCTCTTACAGACCAAATGAGGCATTACACTGAAATAAGTTAAAGTTAAAGTACCAATGATTGTCACACACACACTAAGTGTGGTGAAATTTGTCCTCTGCATTTGACCCATCCCCTTGTTCGCCCCCTGGGAGGTGAGGGGAGCAGTGGGCAGCAGCGGTGCCGCGCCCGGGAATCATTTTTGGTGATTTAACCCCCAATTCCAACCCTTGAAGCTGAGTGCCAAGCAGGGAAGTAAAGGGTCCCATTTTTTTAGTGTTCAGATGTTTAAATTCTCACCTGAATCTACTATGGGAAATATGTATTACCACTGTGGAAGTGGGTGTAAAGGTAATCTTTTTCATGGACAACTGCTTTCATGTTTTGTTTTATGATACAAATGAATGCCCATTTCTACTGCATAATGGCCATATAAAACAACATATACACAAATATATATTTATTTACAGTGCTTGATGGTAGTCGAAAAGCAGCTTTAAGTTACACTTCACCTTTATCATAGACCAATTCCATGAGGGTTTTTGCCCATGGGTCACCTGTATTGTATATTTTCATGTCAATGTGAACAGTGCAATCCCGAATTTTTCAAAACCGACCCAGGCCTCTTTCGTATGTGAATATATATCAGATATGTATGCGATGAGACTGCAGTGTGAACGCTTTGGTCACATTCATCGGACCAGAATGTCATTAAAAAGTGATAACCGTCATAATTCTTCGTCAAAAGTAAATGGTAGACAAATGAGCAGAATAAACGCAAAAACAACATGTTTTAGGAACTCACTCAATGTTCCACCACTCCTTCCTGTGTCTCTGCTTTCCGGAGCAGAGTGCAAAATACTTGCACTCTTCCTTCTTAATCGTCTATGCACAATATTTGGTTGACAAAATGTTGACTTTGAAAGCACAAAATCCTTAAAATTGCAAAAATGCACCTGTACTAGAGACCAACCAAAAATAGAGCCATGTTTACTTCCATAAACAATGCAGCACCTGTGACGTCATGACAGCATGTCTGCATGTGGCTCAGTTTGCGTTAACATGAAACACGTCATCACGATTACTTAAAAAGTTTAGATTTGACCCCAAAAAAAATCAGAATTGGACATCCGTGCAGTGTGAACGTAGCTTTATACTCAAGAGATGCATTTTGCTGGACATTCTGTATCAGGTGAATGAAAATATATTTCTGTACACGTCCAAGAGACTACTTTTTATCATGTGTGATATAGGAAAGAACAAAAAGTGAGGTTGTGAGCTTCTGTCTTGCCAGCTGTTAGCTGAAGTGATCTGCATCTGCTGCACACTGGGAAGTTTATTGTCTATTCAATTTCTGTGCATCCCACTCTCTTCTAAGAACAACCTGCTGGCTATGTGGGCGTATCCCCCTTCTTCTCTGTTCACTGTGCTTTTTATGTCGTCAGCCATTGCGTCTTATTGTTCGTCCTTGTGTGACCAACCATGATGTCATGGTGCTAGCCAGCTAGGTGCACAGACCCACAGAAGATGATTGGCTGGCCCCTGTCGTGTGCTGATAGGATGTTGCATCTGTCTGTTCAAACAGAGCTCTAATCAGACACTCCAACAGGCTGCTTTGTGCAAACAGACAGTGCTCAGCACTTGGGATCTGGTAAACACAGACCTCCATTTATGTCTGTCGGAGTGTGAATGTGCGAGCATGCCGAGGGTCAGCAATGGCAGTGTTCATAAAGAGATGCCAATGTGATGTTGGGAACCAGCCTCACTCAATTTTCTCATTCTGTCTCACCGCCCTGTTCGGAATACCGTATTTTCCGCACCATAAGCCGCACCTAAAAACCACAATTTTTCTCAAAAGCAGACAGTGCGGCTAATAACCCGGTGCGCCTTATATATGGATTAATATTCATATTTATTTTCATAAAGTTTAGGTCTCGCAACTACGGTAAACAGCCGCCATCTTTTTTCCCCGTAAAAGAGGAAGCGCTTCTTCTTCTACGGTAAGCAACCGCCAAGGTGAGCACCCGCCCCCGTAGAAGAAGAAGCGCGCGGATATTACGTTTCATTTCATTTGTGTATTTCTGTAAAGACAACAAAATGTCTCCTACTAAGAGACACGCGTACAAGGTTCCACTGACTTTTGATATTCATGTGAACCGCACTGTGGATACAACGGGAACACGTACGGTGAATATTCGCACCACAGGGAATGAGAAGTCGTCCTACTGTGGTTCTAGCTTGCCATGCTAACGGCCAGAAACTTCCACCCACGGTGATATTCAAAAGGAAGACCTTGCCAAAAGAGAACTTTCCAGCCGGCGTCATCATAAAAGCTACCTCGAAGGGATGGATGGATGAAGAAAAGATGAGCGAGTGGTTGATAGACGTTTACGCGAAGACACCGGGTTACTTTTTTCAAGCAGCGCCGTTCCTGTTGATCTACGACTGCATGCGAGTCCACATCATCGATGGTGTCAAAAAACAAGTGAAGCACACCGAAGAAGAAGAATTCGAGGGATTTGTGGATGAGTAATAACTTCAGAAAGTGAGCTTTAAATGTTTATTTTGTGTGTTGTGTGACATTAACGTATGAGCAACGTTGAGTTATTGATGTTGCTATTGCTCTGCACTATTTTGAGTGTTACTATTTTTGTGATTGCACATTTGTACATTACATTTTGGGAGTGAACAGAGTTGTTAGAACGCTGGTTTGTAATATATTATTAAAGTTTGACTGACCTATCTGACTGTTTTGTTGACATTCCCTTTAGCGTAGCGTAGGTGCGGCTAATAGCACGGGGCGGCTAATAGGTAAACAAAGTTTTGAAATATTCCGTTCATTAACGGGGCGCCTTATGGTGCGGAAAATACGGTACATTTCGGTGGATAGATAATAAAAAATACAAAATATATAGAGGGCGGACATGAGGACATATTGTTTTATAGAAAAATGGCGGGAATCTGTAGAAATATCAGTTAACCGTGATAATGATTGATTAAATAATGTTCCAAATAATCCAGCTATATGGTTGAGTTGTAAAGTTTTACATGCGTTGTACGTATGTCTTCATTTACCGAATAGAACATTAACAACGTTTGTGTGTCATCAGTCTAATTGTTTGCATTGTCCTTGTCATACAGTCCCTATAATGGTGTGCACATGTTCCTCTGAGACAAGAAGCAGATCCAAACCAGTCAAACGATTTGATCAAAAGGTTACAACTGGGTTTGTGTTCACAGCTAAGGTCAGGGTTAGGTCAAGAAAGGGAGCCAGCGGTAGTGGTCCCAAAATTTTAATGCAATGTCATCCTAACAAATTATCTGTTTGTCTGTTTACATTTGACTTGTTCAGATGCTGACTGTCATCTAGGATCTTCTGACCCTTTTGTTCAATGTGTGTGTCCCTGATAAGTTAAAAATGGATGAAAGTGGGACGAGGTTTAAGACCAAGAGTGCTTGCACACGCATATTTACATACTAACCCTGCTTTAATCTCTGCGTGTATAAATGTTGAATTCCACAGAGATTAATTAGAGGCAATCATTAGGAAGGGTACGTAGGTTATTTGAAAATATTTAGAGGAACCTCTCAGGCGCACATAATATGTTCTGGGTCACTGGGCAACAGCCAAATTGTTTAGAATGGAAAACGTTTTTTTCTTATTAATTAGAAACAATCTTTTCCAGGGCCAAGTACATTTTACAATTCCTAAAAGTCTGAAAAGTTAGGGCTGGTTCTTTGTTTTGAGTAACTTTAGCAATTCACCCAAACCAAAGAATAAACAAACTATTTTGGTGCACACAGGACTGAGTGCTGACGAGTTGGATTGACGTCACTTGTGACATTATACACCATTATCCCACAGATCTTGGTTAAGAAGCTGGACATGCTAAGGCTGAGTCCCTCACTGGGGAACTGGATCCTGGACTTTATGACCAACAGACCATAGTCAGGATCCACGACACTGTCTCCTCTTCCATCACGCTCAGTGCTGGTTCTTCCCAGGGATCTGAGCTGAGCCCCCTCCTCTTCACACTACTGACCTATGACTGCACTGCTAAACACCCCATCTGTCATAATAGGGAATTTTGCAGACGAGACAGCAGTAGAGCTGAAACGATTACTAAAATAACTCGAGTAATTTGACTACAAAATATATTCGAGGAATTTTCGCTGTGTCGAGGCGTCGTTACATTTTTTTTTACGGCATTTTGCCCTGTTAAGGCCATGTCTACACAAACACAGACACTTAATAAACGCATACTTATCTCTGCGTTTATGCCTCTTGTCCAAACGCAGACGCATACTTTTGTCCTTAAAAACTTAGACTTTTACAAACGCTGGCCAAAGTATAGAGATCCAAAACTCTCCACTCAGCAGAGACTTGTGATGACATCACGGTTGTACACTGTCATTTCCAAGCTCAACAACACTGCCTTGCTGCCTTTAAACACACTATAAGAGGACTTAATGTATGTTTGAACGTAAACATGCTGCTATTTTCACTCAACATTAATAAAAAGACATCAAAATGGGCTTTGCAACACTACCACCGGCGCAAATGACAGTCAGCTGTTTTGGATACGATCGCTGTGGAACCTCCACCTGATGGAACAACTTTGACAAGCAAGACTTTTTGCTGTGTGTCATAAGAAAGGTGCAACATTATTTAATGTTTTTAGTCCTTATTTAATGACAAATCATGAAGTTAACTTACGTGTCTTGCGTCCATTTTTGTAGATGGAGGCGGGCGCTACCTTGCTCACGCATAAAAAGCAACCAAGTAACTAAAATATAGCGTCCTCCTTGTAGTGTGTACTGATGTTAAAGACAATTTACACTTCATTACATATACCTGTATACGTCGCACTAGAGTATAAGTCGCATTTTTGGGAGAAATTTATTTGATAAAATCCAACACCAAGAATAGATATTTGAAAGGCAATTTAAAATAAATAAAGAATAGTGAACAACAGGCTGAATAAGTGTACTTTATATGACGCATAAATAACCAACTGAGAACGTGCCTGGTATGTTAACGTAACATATTATGGTAAGGGTCATTCAAATAACTATAACATGTAGAACATGCTATACGTTTACCAAACAATCTGTCACTCCCGATTGCTAAATCCGATTAAATCTTCTTCCCCGGTGTCGCCTCTGGTATGCGCCCTGCTAGCGTCCATTCTTTCTGCTGCTCGATTGCTGTTCTCTGCAGCATATTTCACTACGTCTAGCTTGTAATCTGCAGTATATGATTTCCTTTTCGGTGCCATTTTAGTTCAGTCCTTCTCAGTTTTTATAAGTTACCGCCAATGTTGATGTGATCCATTTTAATAGCTCCGGCAGTAGCGTATAGCAGTTAGCATATCATGACCCACAATGCACTTCTGCCATAACCCGCCCCCGCCGAATTCTTATTGGTTGACGTATGAGTGACGATTGCTGACGTGTGTGTGACGATTGCGGACATTTTCTTCGTCGCTCACACGAATGATATAAATAATATTATTTGATATTTTACGGTCATGTGTTAATAATTTCACACATAAATCGCTCCGGATTATACGTCGCACCCACGGCCAAACTATGAAAAAAAATGTCGACTTATAGTCCGAAAAATACGCTAGGCACTTAAACATGCAAAAGGGTTTCGTTAGTGCGTGCTGATTTTAAAAATAATGTACACTTCACAGCACATGTAATACATCACCATGTTGCTGAACATGTTATAATTCTAAGAGTGTTGGGTTTCAGCAGCACAGGTGTGAGTTCACTCTTTAATAATGTTCCCAGGATTCTTTGTGTACGTGCAGGCAGGATTTAAAGATAATGTACATGTCATTGTACATCTAAAGTCGATCAAAATAAACATAATAGGAGGTGTAATGCCACCAAGTCAGATATTGCTGCTTCTTTCAGGCTTCTGATTGGACAAAATGTGCATGACAGCAGGTGTATGTGTTTGTGTGTAGACATAGACACTTTTGAAACTACACATGTGTGGATGGAGATTGTTTTAACCCCAAATATGTGTTTTTGAAACTCTCTGTGTTCGTGTGGACAAAAGCTCACGTTTCGCACTGACTGTTTAGGTATTGCACAGCGTGTTTACGTCACAGATCATACACCCCTTGCACTGCACAACACTGCTCTTTTAAATACGCTTAAGTTTAGAAAACTTTTTCGCAGACAAAACTCGCAATGGCAGAAGCCGCAGAAAGCAGTGGACAAGAGCCATAGCAAAACGAGGGAATTAAGAAGCGACAAAAGTTGTCTAAGGTGTGGGAACACTTGACACTAAAATCGAAGGAAAACGCAGTAGTATGCAAACAATTCAAAGCGGATCTCGCATACCACAATAGCACAAGTTCGATGCTGTAGCACCTGTCGAGAAAGCATCCGATTGAGGGACGTCCGGAGGCGAGGTAAGTCATCTATTATCAAATGTAAACGCAAAAGTTGTGTTAGTAAAATAAATGTTATTCTCCAAGTCCACAAAGCACATGGAGACTGGTTGGGCAAACTCCCATGCACCCTCAAGACCCTGCCGAGAGTATAGAGCTGGTCCACAATCCACTTTTTATGTTTGATATAATAAAAACTGCTCTCATTGTTTTATTTTTGATACTAAGAATATAGTTTTATTTTAACTTTCTCAGGGAATATTAATTTTGAACTAATTTTATATATGTGTTTTCATCTCAAACATGTTATGATGGCAAAATGAACATTGATTACTATTTTGCATGCAAATAATGCAATGAACTGTATTGTATTCTTAAAGTTTAAAACTGTTGTCGTCATTATTAAGTGGTTTGTCTTTTTATATTGTTTATGTATTGTTGGCAGGTTGAAAACAGCTCAGCGGATTTGCATTTAAACGGCACCGTATAATAATCATCAAAAATGCATGAGAGACACAAACTTTGTTTATGCAGTCACATCACACAGCACATAGGGCTGTGAGCGCACCTGTGTTTTATTAGCACACACAAATTGGCACAATCAACCACGGACGCATTTCAGCTGTGCGTGTCAGCCTTCAATAATGAAAACAGGCGTTTAGGAAATAAAAGACAATTAGGCCAAACGCAATAATTGAAGCTGCATCTTAACATGTATAATTAAACCTTAATTAAGCAAAAACATTGCTCCTGCCCGGCTGCACCAAATAATAATATGAATCCATTAAACATACTTGCCAACCTTGAGACCTCCAATATCGGGAGGTGGGGGGGGGGGGGGGCGTGGTTAAGAGGAGAGTATATTTACAGCTAGAATTCACCAACTCAAGTATTATATATATATATATATATATGTATATATATATATATATATATATATATATATATATATATATATATATATATATATATATATATATATATATATATATATAAATACTTGCCTTTCAGTGAATTCTAGCTATATATATATATATATATATATATATATATATATATATATATATATATATATATATATATATATATATATATATATATATATGTGTGACGGTCCACAACTGTATGTGGCAAAATGCAGCTCCACACTGCTGTCGCTTCAACATATCACTGGCACCAGGTGGATTATGAATTTCTTTTATTACAGTGTCCTGCAAAACAGTGCAAATTGTGAGACTGTGAGTCCACTTGGGTCACGGGATTATCAGTTGGAAGGCGTCACAGTTCTGAGCACTTCCCGCAGGTAAAGTACATACCACTTATCGCCAGCAACAGGCGCTGTTGCAACACTTCATTCATAATTTAATCAAGCATAATGAACGTCTGTTTCTACACCGTTACACATATATATACACTACCGTTCAAAAGTTTGGGGTCACCCAAACAATTTTGTGGAATAGCCTTCATTTCTAAGAACAAGAATAGACTGTCGAGTTTCAGTTGAAAGTTCTCTTTTTCTGGCCATTTTGAGCGTTTAATTGACCCCACAAATGTGATGCTCCAGAAACTCAATCTGCTCAAAGGAAGGTCAGTTTTGTAGCTTCTGTAACGAGCTAAACTGTTTTCAGATGTGTGAACATGATTGCACAAGGGTTTTCTAATCATCAATCAGCCTTCTGAGCCAATGAGCAAACACATTGTACCATTAGAACACTGGAGTGATAGTTGCTGGAAATGGGCCTCTATACACCTATGTAGATATTGCACCAAAAACCAGACATTTGCAGCTAGAATAGTCATTTACCACATTAGCAATGTATAGAGTGTATTTCTTTAAAGTTAAGACTAGTTTAAAGTTATCTTCATTGAAAAGTACAGTGCTTTTCCTTCAAAAATAAGGACATTTCAATGTGACCCCAAACTTTTGAACGGTAGTGTATATATATATATATATATATATATATATATATATATATATATATTTTTTTTTTAAATTTTTTTTAATTTTTTATTATTTATATAAAAAAAAGAAATACTTGAATTTTAGTGTTCATTTATTTACACATATACACACACACACACACACACAACACTCATCTACTCATTGTTGTACTTGAAAGTACAATGCTTTGTTAAGGGTTGAATTGTCCATCCTCTTTTTATTCTCTGTCACTATTTTTCTAACCATGCTGAACACCTTCTCTGATGATGCATTGCTGTGTGGCACGCACAAAATTGCTTTCATCAAATGCACGAGAGTGTGGAATCTTCCATCTCTCCCTAGCATGGCCCAAAACCGGTCAATCCTTGCTTCCTGGGGAAGATCTTCCCTGGCAAGCAATTGGTACTCCAGTACTTGTACCCGGAGGCTGGTCAGGTCCAATCGCAGCTGCGGCAAACTTTTTTTTTGGGGGGGGGGGCGTGGCCTCCAGCTCCGGCTGAATACCGGGAGTTTGACGGGAGAAAATCTCTGTCGGGAGGTTGTCGGGAGAGGCGCTGAATATCGGGATTCTCCCGCTAAAAACGGGAGGGTTGGCAAGTATGCCATTAAATAAAGTCAAAATACAAATAAGGCAACAAGAGAAGTATCAGACACTTCTCTTTTGTAAAGTAAATTTGTACAGCCGATATGGGCATCTACTTCAACAATATGATTTGCCTGATAAGCTGGACAGGACCAAAAAAAAAAAAGATTTATTCGATCAATCGATCATGATATTCGATAGAATACTCGATTACTAAAATATTCGATAGCTGCAGCTCTACACAGCAGTAATGGGAGGCATCACAGGCAATGATGAGTCTGATTATAGAGAGGAGTTAGAACATCTGTTGATGTAAAAGCAAAAAAACATTTGCATCAGTGTGAAAAAGACAAAGTAGATGGTGGTGGAATTCAGGAAGCTCTGCAAACCCACTCTTCCCTTGCACATTGGAAGAGCAGCTGTGGTAGTGGTCTCCGGTTTTAGGTAACTTGGGGTTCACCTATCCAGGGACCTCACCTGGACCCACACCACTTCCTGTCTGCTCAAAAAGGCACACTACCTTCTTTACTTCCTGGACTGCTGGACTACGGAGCTTCTATAAAGCACCCTCAGCACCAGCATCACAGTGTTCCACAGCAGCTGAACGGTTGAAGAGAGTAAGGCTATGTCTACACCAAGCCGGATAACCCCTTAAACGAATAATTATTTAGCCTAAGCATCGTGTCAGCCACACTAAACCATCGTTTACAGTAACCCTCCTTGGATAATTTTTCACACGGGTAAGTGTGCCATGTATTTCTTGAATCTCCGGCTCTTAGCTTTGAATGGACTCATTGATTGTTTACAAACTGAGTTCGGAGAGGAAGTGACACCAGAAAGACCACGCCCCACACAGGAATTGACATCGGAAAGAACGCGCCACAGCCAGCTTCATAACAACCGGTTCCCACTCGGAGGTAAACACTAGAAAGATGGAGGCGAGTCATCCAGACATGCCGTGTTTCCCCTTCCTCTACATGTACAGACGCATGAATACCTTAAGAGAAAGCCATTGCAGCTATTTCGGATACAACACTTTTCAGACGGCAGGAGAATTTTTGAATGTCCAGGTCAGCTGTGATTCTATTTACTGAAAAACTTTGTCCATTTGTTGAACGAGAGACAACGAAAATGTGGGCTCCCGTGGATGTGATAAAAAAAGGTAGTGTGTGCTTTGTATTACCTGGCCGTCGAGGGTAGACTACGGAAAACGTCGAATGCATTTGGACTGGCAAAGCAGACTGTATCAGTTATTGTCCGCCATGTATGTCGCGGACTCAACGTCTAGGTCCAGAGTATATAAAGTCACCAAAAAAGAATGGACAATGAAGGTGAAGGCAAAAGAGTGAGGAGTGTCCTGACCAGATATCTAGATCCCTAGATTGATTGATGTAAAATGTTCTTCCTCACATAGTTTACTTTCACGTGTTTATTAAAGATTTGATTAATTTATGATATCTCAGGTGTGATTTACTACAATAGGACCCCACAGCACACTGGATTCCAGTTAATTGAAATACCACAACACTAGATATTGTTCAGATAAGTTAAATTTAATTTAAGAACTTGCACACAAAGCAACACTGGAGGTGACTTTGACATGCGCATTTTACGCTCATGCGTACTAGGTCGCGTTGCGCTGGTGGACGGAGGGGGAGGGGGTCTAAAACGATATAGTCTATCATAACAACATGACTGCAAATTTTTTGTTGCCTCTTTTGGACTGTTTTTGTCCACGCGCTCCCTGCAAGTACATGTTAACGACACAGGGTGAGTGACAGCCGTGAAAAACAATTATTTTATTTAGGCCGGTAAATACATTCATTACATAAACTTAGTGGTTAGCGCTCGTGCCTCACAGCGAGAAGTTCCTAGGTGCGATTCCTGGGCTCTGGGTCTTTCTCTGTGGAGTTCGCATTTTCTCCCTGTGACTGCGTGGGTTCTCTACGGCAGTGGTCCCCAACCCCCGATACCGGTCCGTGGATCGATTGGTACCGGGCCGCACAAGAAATAAAAATAAAAAAATAGAAATGTATGTATATTTTCTTGTATTTTTTATTAAATCAACATAAAAAACACAATATACACTTACAATTAGTGCACCCACCAAAAAAACCTCCCTCCCCATTTACACTCATTTGCACAAAAGGGTTGTTTCTTTCTGTTAGTAATATTTTTGGTTCCTACATTATATATCAATATAGATCAATACAGTCTGCAGGGATACAGTCACGCATGATTGTATTTTTTTATAACAAAAAAAAAAAAAAAATCCCCCCCCACTCCCGGTCCGGTCCGTGAGACAAATTTTCAAGCGTTGACCGGTCTGCAGTTACAAAAAGGTTGGGGACCACTGCTCTACGGGAACTGCGGCTTCCTCCCACACCTAAACACATACATCTGGGGATAGGTTGATTGGCAACACTATATTGGCCCTAGTGTGTGAATGTTGTCTGTCTATCTGTGTTGGCCCTGCGATGAGGTGGTGACTTGTCCAGGGTGTACCCCGCCTTCAGCCCGAGTGCAGCTGTTATAGGTTCCAGCCCGCCACCCCCTCACCCCCACCCGCAACCCCGAGAGGGACAAGCAGTATAAAATGGATGGATGAAACTTAATAATTGTGAAAAATATAGACAATTGTAAAACTTGTGCTGTTAAACCACAAATGGTAACATAAGCTAGCCAATGGTATTTTTGTAATATCTTCTGGTTTTGAAAATGTAATTGTGAGCAAGTTGCAAACAGCCCCTTTAACTATGTATTATATTCTATTTGTAATTTATTCCTATTGACCTATGCTATTTATAACATACTCAGTTTACATCTAATTCTAAGTTTATATCTAAATTATAATGTACTTTCTATCGTTCATTACTCAGCAATCATCGAGTCCATCCTCACCTCCTCCATCACTGTGTGGTTCCCCGGCGCCACAGCCCGGGACAAGCATCGTACGTGCTGCTGAGAAGGTGATTGGCTGCAAACTCCCACCCCTCCAGGACCTGTTCTCCTCCAGGACCAGGAGGCGTGTGGGTCGGATCACAGCTGACTCTTCTCACCCTGGACACAAACTATCCTCCCCTCTCCCCTCAGGCAGGAGACTACGGTCCATCCAGACCCACACCTCCCGCCACCTGAACAGTTTTTTCCCCTCGGCCATCAGACACATGAACAATAACAACATCTGACAGCTCAGTTACAGCTCATGTTATTCTATTCTGTGTTATATGTGTTTTATGTTGCACGACTGCGCCAAGTAAAATTCCTAGTTTGTGAACCCGTTCTCAAACAATGGCAATAAAAACTATTCTGATTCTGCTAAATCTAGGACCTTGAGTATTCAATAAGTGCTAAATAAATGTGTGTGACAGGAACACACAGAAGATGATCCATTGTACCATACTTAAATAGGTGGTAGCATTGTTGAATTTTGGAATTAAATGTCTCTAAGTTCCCATCAGAGCTGTACCACTTTAATAAAAAAAATTAAATGGCAGATCAGAATTGATGCCATGTTTCTATGTGTATGTTTCAAACATGTATGCAAATTTAAATAGTTTATTTGTTAATATACAGGAGAACGTATTTGGTAATTAATACGTATACATGTTGCACACACACGAAAACAGGAATTTATGGGGTGCCGAATGTATAAGTTTCTAGCGGATATACAGTATTTCTCACATTTAGCAAAATTTTTTCACATGTAACTCACATTTAACACGCTTTTCTCAAATTTAGCTCATTTTCATCACAGTTAGGTTTAAATCAAAATATATATCTAAATAGACTTAGACTTAGACAAACTTTAATGATCCACAAGGGAAATTGTTCAACACAGTAGCTCAGTTACAAACGTTTGTACAATGACCGAAAGTGTAAGAATGGAAAGGACAATGCAGGTATAAATAGACTAATATAGCGATAAAAAATCTAACATATATATGAATATATACATAATATGTGTACAGTATATTATATATATATACAGATATAGCCAAATATTGAAACTAAATTTAATTGATAAATCTAAATGTTAAATCTAAATGAGTGTTGTCTCGATACCAATATTTTGGTACTGGTACCGGTACCAAAAAGTATTCTGATACTTTTCGGTACTTTTGTAAATAAAGTGGACCACAAAAATTTTTTTAGAGGCGGTATAGTACCGAATATGATTCATTAGTATCGCGTTACTATACTGATACCGGTATACCGCACAACCCTAATCTAAATATAAATGGTATATCTAAACCTAAATATTAAATCTTAAATCTAAACCTAAATGTTAAATCCAAGTCTAAATGTGAAATCTAAATCTAAATGTGGGAGCTAAATCTTTCGCCAAGTGTAAAGATGAATATTTATAGAATTTCAATATTTCACCAATCCGAGGCCTCTCAGCCGCAAAGCTGCAGGCACATCTCTGCTTGTCAGTGCACGACACTCCTATATCTTTGTTCCTAAAGAAGAAGGAAACATGACAGATGCTGAATGAGAAATTTTGCCAAAATGTTATCTCCAAACGTGTAAGTGTGCATGGTGTGTTGCATGAAGACAAGACACTTAAACACCTGATCGTGTCAATTCAGCGTTTGACAATGAATGGAATTGAATTAATGCTGTAGCCACCAGTTGATGGGCTCGCTTTAGATCTGTTCTTAAAGGCCTACTGAAACCCACTACTACCGACCACGCAGTCTGATAGTTTATATATCAATGATGAAATCTTAACATTGCAACACATGCCAATACGGCCGGGTTAGATTAGTAAATTGCAATTTTAAATTTCCCGCGAAATATCCTGCTGAAAACGTCTCGGTATGATGACGTTTGCGTGTGACGTCACGGATTGTAGCGGACATTTTGGGACACCATTGTGGCCAGCTATTAAGTCGTCTGTTTTCATTGCAAAATTCCACAGTATTCTGGACATCTGTGTTGGTGAATCTTTTGCAATTTGTTTAATGAACAATGGAGACAGCAAAGAAGAAAGCTGTAGGTATAAAGATGTCATATAAAGATGACAGTCAAGCTTTACCATTGGCCTGTGGAGAACTGGGACAACAGAGACTCTTACCAGGAGGACTTTGAGTTGGATACGCGGTACCATGAGTATGCAGCTGCGGCTTCCAAACATTTGATTGCTTGCCCGTACGTGCGTGCCGCTATGTGCATGTCACGTACGTAACTTTGGGGACTTTGGGGAAATATATGTGCTGTATGAACTTTGCAGAGGTGAACGGTACTTTGGGCTGTGGAATTGAGTGTGTTGTGCGGGTGTTTGATTTGTATTGGCAGGTTATATGGACGGGAGGGGGGAGGTGTTTGTTATGCAGGATTAATTTGTGGCATATTAAATATAAGCCTGGTTGTGTTGTGGCTAATAGAGTATATGTATGTCTTGTGTTTATTTACTGTTTTAGTCATTCCCAGCTGAATATCAGGTCCCACCCGCCTCTCACAGCATCTTCCCTATCTGAATCGCTTCCACTGCCCTCTAGTCCTTCACTCTCACTTTCCTCATCCACAAATCTTTCATCCTCGCTCAAATTAATGGGGAAATGGTCACTTTCTCGGTCCGAATCGCTCTCGCTGCTGGTGGCCATGATTGTAAACAATGTGCAGATGTGAGGAGCTCCACGACCTGTGACGTCACGCTACTTCCGGTACAGGCAAGGCTTTTTTATCAGGGACCAAAAGTTGCAAACTTTATCATCGATGTTCTCTACTAAATCCTTTCAGCAAAAATATGGCAATGTCGCGAAATGATCAAGTATGACACATAGAATGGACCTGCTATCCCCGTTTAAATAAGAAAATCGCATTTCAGTAGGCCTTTAAGAATATGTCTTAATTTTGAGCTAATTGGTAATAACATTATCATAGTGAGTGTGAATTAAAGTCATCTTTCCTTCATCTTCCCTTTTTTTAAATCAGGCTTCTCAACAAGCCAAGGCGCACTCAGACAGTGGTGCTGTGTAGTGTGAAAGATTTTAATATTTTTAATGTTGACTACTCATATTTATAACATACACATACACCTAATAAAATGAGTATATTGATCCTACATCATATTTCTCTGTTATGAAGTTATTATAGTAAATCATTAGGTATTACTGTAAATGGTTAGTTCTAAAGTAACACATAAAAAGAAACACAGTAGAGCCCTGACCTGAGGGTGAGCGGTATTTGCGAGCAGGAATGATCATTGAGATAAGCCAGCAAAGGAGCAGTTATCATTGAAACCGGAGTCAGATGACAATCCAACCCCATTTGAAAAAGACTATCAGTCCTTGGGAAAAAGAAGACAGACATTTTGCAAGGAGACAGAGGATGCAGCATGTCTCCCTTTCCCTACTTGTGGTCATGAGGGAATTGTATTGCATTGCTCCAAACAATCATGCTGTAAAATAAATCTAAAATGGTTAATCTGAAAATGACTTTGTGAGCTTTATTAGAGATTAAACAAACACACGAAGGAGTACAATTTCTCCTCTCTTTATGTGCTGCGAGGAGCAGTAATATAGATGGAAAAGTAACATATTAAAGTGACATATTAAAAGACGCGTATCTGCATGCGCTGGATGCAAAAGTCTGCCCAAATGATGACTTTACACTCACTATCATCATGTTATTACCATTTAACTCACAATTAGGAAATGATCTTAAAAACAGATTCAAAGCAAATGTGTCAACTGGCTGCTGCAGCAACTTACATGACATTGTTCACAGCAAAGTAATGTGCATATGTGACACAATCATGAAGTAACATGATGAAAGTCACATACAAACAGAAATAGATGTATTCATAGACACTGCTCCGGTGTAGGAATCAACTCCATTCATTGTCAAATGCAGAGATGAAGCGACCAAGTGTTTGGGCGTCCTTGTTTTTAAACATCTCTTTATGCAACACTACATGCACACTCACACGTTTGGAGCTTGCATTTGAAATATGCAACTTTATTGGCATAATTGGTTACAAAGCATCTCTAATGGTTCTTTCTTCTGTGGTGAGAAAGGTGTAGGAGTGTTGTGCACTGAGAGGCAGAGATGTGGGTGCGACTAAGAGAGGCCTCAGATTGATGGAATGTTGACATTCTATAAATATTCATCTTTACCATTGGCAACAGATTTAGCACTCACATTTAGATTTAAGATTTAGATCCATATTTAAGATTTACATTCAAATTTAGGTTTAAATTTAACATTTAGCGCTCACATTTATTTTCAAGATTTAGATTTATCCCTTATGTTTAGATTTAACATTTAGATTTAGATTCAAGATTTAGTTTTAACATTTCAATTTAGATTTAACATTTAGGGTTAGATTAAACATTTATGTTTGGATTCAACATTTAACGCTCACATGTAGTTTTAGGTTTAGATTTAAATTTAAGATTTAGATTCAAAATTTAGCACACACATTTAGGTTTAAGATTTCAATTTAATATTAAGTTTTAGATATAACATTTAGATTAAACATTTATATTGACATTTAACATTTGGGTTTAGATTTAACTTTTAGATTTAATATATGGGTTTAGATTTAACATTTACATATAATATTTAGGGTCAACATTTAATTTAAACTTAAATGTGATGAAAATGAGCAAAATGGGAGAAAAGTAAGTTAAATTTGAGAATAGTGAACTAAATGTGAGAAATATATCTGCTCGGAACGTGTGACTGAACTTTAACATTCGGCATCCCATAGGAAACATGTTTGAATTGAAAGTGATTATTGAGAGAGCCTTAGCTCATGCTGTATGTAAATGGTAAATGGGTTGTACTTGTATAGCGCTTTTCTACCTTTTTAAGGAACTCAAAGTGCTTTGACACTATTTCCACATTCACCCATTCACACACTGATGGCGGGAGCTGCCATGCACGGCGCTAACCAGGCCCATCAGGAGCAAGGGTGAAGTGTCTTGCTCAAGGACACGACTGACGTGACTAGGATGGTAGAAGGTGGGGATTGAACCAGTAATCCTCAGATTGCTGGCACGGCCACTCTCCCAACTTTGCACGCCGTCCCCGTAGTAGTAGTGTACATATTACTGTAACACTTTGTTGTTTGAACTCACAACCCTCATGAATACTGACAGGTGAAATGAAATTACTATTGTGTGTATCCAAGGTGACACATGCTTGTCTATATGCACCCAAAAGCACACTGAAAGAGAAAACACAAGGTGCGGGACCTTTTTTTACTCCAGTCATTCGCCCTTAATGTGACAAAAGACAAAAAAAAGCAACAATGGTATGTTTTATTGGGGATTACATACAAAATATTGTGCTTGGGCACCCAGCTGGGAATCTGCAAGGGTGTTGCGAGATTGTCAATAATAATAAGACAATAAAAACAAGGTAAACAGAGGTTAAAAACATCCCTGAGCACACTTTCACGCTGTCATTTCGTCCTTGTTTGATTGACTGCAGCATGTGTCATTCATCCTGTGATTGCTTTTGTGCATCGAGAATCCTTCAGCTATTTCATAAAAAGCAGTTCATTTCACATTTTAATTAAGAAGAAGTCTGTCAAAGGGGGTGAGACGGGATTTAATAAGAAATAATTGGAAAACTTTTTTTTTTGGAGATATGAGGCTAAATGGTAAGACTGTACTCTGCACAATAAATGTCATTAAATTATGTAGTACACAGTAAATACATAAAAGTACAGTGGTACCTTGGTTTTCATACACCCCTGTTTCAGTACAATTCGGTGTGAGGTGAAAATGTTCACTAAAAATATGCCTCAATTTTTATACACTGTCTCAATTTTAGTACGATTAAACACAAGACTGCAAAATAACCCACGATAGAGCCAAATAAAGTTGTCGCATACAGCAGGGGTTTTTAACCTTTTTGACCTCATGGCCTAACTTTTTCACTACAGAAGGGCCTGTGGCCCACTCTAATATTAACACTGAAATAGTCATCTTACTCTTGACTTTAATCATAGTCATTAATTATATCCAACCTACTTACAGTCAACAACATTGTCAAAAGATATGAAACCATGTGTTAATCACAAAGATTATTATTTATTTAACACATAAACCTTGAGCTTAGGTCAGGCTGATTATAAAAATAAGTACTGTTGGAAGCATATCCATATTTAAGTGTTACTTCTTTCTAAACTCCTATAGTCATATAAAGAATAGCTAGTATTCTTCCTTCTTTTGAGTCTCATAGTAAGGTGTTGGCCTTCTAGATTGGAATGTGTCAGAGTAGAGATAACTCGGAGTAGTCTAAACAAAGAGAGTGGGGGCGAGAGACAGACGGAAGATCACAGGACTTCCGGGGGGTTTGAGCTAGACCGATCTGGACCGGGCTAGGGAACGCTTGGGTGCTGGGTTGGTCTCAGGTTTGTCCTCTAAGCTTTGAGAATAAACTACAAAATACCAACTATTGTCTGGAGATTGAATATAAACATCAGCGTATTGCCATAAAAAGAATCTGGGAGAGACTAGCAATTTGAATTCCCCATTGGAGGAATGCTGGTCAACGCAACAATTTGGGGGCTTCGTCCGGGATGGCACGATGTTGATTGATGACTTCTTGCAATCTTCTGGACAGACTCAATTGGCCAATTCAAGGTAAGCAGAAACTTTCTTTTTAGATAAAATCTGCGTTAGGAGTCTGTCCTGAAGTCTGTAAGTCAAACACTGTTTTTTAATCCCAGGCACAGATTGGTGATTTTGATAGATTGATTGCATTTTTGCCGAGCCTGCCATTGCATTAAAATTGTAAATAAGTGGTCAACTCAGGCCATTGTGTCTCGATTACCGTGACGGGCAGTTTCATTGACGAGTGAACTAATAGTTGGGTGTAGCTTACCCTGGGAATTTGGTCGTCCCTTAATGAGTACGGGTTGCAAGATCCCAGTGACGATAATAGGGCACTGAAACGTACGGAAAAGGCTGGAGGCCATTTGTAAAAGGTACAATAAAGACTCCCGGGTTGGAAGATCCCAGTGCGATAAGGGCACTAGAATTAAGAAAATATAGACACATGGCATTGGAGTGTGAAAAACAGAAATGTGATGGCAGCGGGGGAGGAATGTGATTAATCATTACTGTGTAATGATCAATTGAATGGACGGTTGTCGACAATGGAACTAGCAGGTAGAGAAAAAAAAAAAAGAGAAAAAAAAGGACAACGTTCCTTGAAAGGGTTAAGAGGGAGTTTACAATACTCGAAAAGTCGTGAACTCAAACGTCTGGTAAAATAAAATAAAAAATAAATAAAAAAGTAACTGGAAGTTTTATGGTAAAGTGAAACGCAGAGAGTGTGCTGCTGAGTGTGAGTGTGTGTGAGCGGGAGTGCTTACGCGTGCTCGTGTGTGTGTGAGCTGCTGAGTGTGAGTGTGTGTGTGCGGGAGTGCTTACGCGTGCTCGTGTGTGTGTGTGTGTGCTGCTGTGTGTGTGTGTGTGTGTGTGTGTGTGTGTGTGTGCGCGCTGGTGAAAATGGAACACTCAGGGAGAGAATTTAAGAGTTTGGCGTATGATAAAAGTAAACGGGGATTACGTGGAAAAACGAAATGCAGCAAAAGAAATGATGATTAATGACAGAATGAACTGATTGGTTTTTTGTCTGCCGCGCATGCGCAAGACAATTCAAACGACCCACCCAGACTTTGACTAGGACACCGCCCCCTACTCCAGTGACAAGAGAAGGAGGTATTAACACTTAACACGCCCCCTCTAAGATTAATCCTGCCTCCGAAAATTAACCCCTTGTACACGTCTGACCATTTTCTCCGGCAGACATTTTTGACACATGACATTAACACTTTGGACATACTACAATATAAGTCTCTTGCCGATGCATACATGCAAGCCATTGTTGACCTTGCTTTCCCACCTGTACCTCCGGGAGGGAACCTTTGGCCAAACACTTTGGACAAAGTTAACCCTGATATACAAGGTGCCAAAAACAATATATGGCAGGACATTTTATCCATCCCATGCAAAATAGGGCTAATGACAGAGCAACAAGGAAACAACTACTTAAATTACAGATCGCTGAAGATAAAAGGTTAAAAGAACCAAAAGGTCAAAGATCAGCTAGGGTATATTCAGCAGTGGGTGACCTTGCTTTTGAGTTCCAACAGGTGGAGGAAATAATCCTCAACAGACGTGCGGTTGGACTCGGGTGGTGGACAACACGATGCTTCAAAGCCAGTCTGGGGTAGACACTGTTTCGGCTGTGACCAGCCTGGTCACTGGAGTCGTGACTGTCCGAACATTTCCGAACAGGAAAGGTTCCGTCGTGCCAACAAACGAACACGAAGGCGTGTAAGACGACGCCCACATCAGGAGCCGCAGCAGGAAGTACCGACAGGACCCCTGCTGGACATGAATGCCAACGGACAGTTTTATCAGCCACCCATTCGATTCTGAATGCAGAGGTACCAAAAAAACTGTGTGCTTCCTCTTTAAAGGTCGAAGGCTTCGCTGGGGTCACAAGAAGGTTACCTGTCACCAAACCACTTTCGGTTCAGATTGCTGGACCTCCTTTACAGACTGTACCCTGACATTCAAATCGCAAAGAAGGAACATTCCTCGTGTTACCTGACGGCTGAACCACCCAGCTGCGACACCACTACCAAGACTACTCCATGAGCTCATACCACAGCCTGAAACAACAGGAATGGCTGACATCCAACTGCTCTAACGGTGAAAACCCTGACTGGCTGAGATGCTTCCGTGTGTTCTGCCACCCGAGTCGCCATATGTTATGATTATTTATATATGTTGGAACTCAAGGTGTGGCTGCTCATGTTGACCTATCTTTGCAACAGCTAGCATGGTATAAGATGGACACAATAGTGTCCCACATTGTTCCCTTGCTCTCTGTCTCGCCTACAAAACCAAAGAACTTAGGTCCAATGATAAGACATGGCGTAGCTGCCAAACATTACACCGAACCCAAATACCACATTTTCAAAAGATTAGGTTTAGCCCATAGTGATGTTAAACACATTACTATGGGCTGCACTTTAGACACCTGTAGGCTACGAGGAGCTAGCAGCTACACAACAGCTGAGCTAAAACGACACATTACACATTTAAGCATATCAAATAATTATAGTTGCTCATTACATACACATAGTCGTCAAGACAGAAGTCTGATAGAAAGTATTCAGTAACAAACGTGTCTGCATCATTCAACTTTCTACAACATGAGCTTGACTTAATGAATTATTGGGGCCACCAGGTGTGGTAAAATTTCAAAATACTATTGCTAAAGCATTCGCCACAAGGGTAGTATTTTTCTAGTATTGGTGACGATATAAATATAAGCATATTTGTTACTTTCACCATATTGAATAAGTTACATAAAAGCTAGGGTTTACTTGAGTTTTAGTTAATTGTGATATTGCTAAGGGGTCCCCTACCCTAACAACACCCCCCAGTGGACCATAGAGGCTAAAGAGACAATCATTGACCTCAAACATGACCTGTCCTCCGCTACTTGACTATTAGCTGACCTTTTTCTTAGATGTTTCTGAAAGTGATAGTATGACTAACACAGTCCTTTTTTCAGAAACAGAAGGGGGTGAGTGAGGGTGGATACAGACTCCTTGGAACAAAATCGACAATCATCCGACTCTGACACATTCCATAGTTTTAACGTTTTTACCGTGGGTAAGAAGTTATAACTAATTTTAATTTGAAAATAAGAATTTTACACATCGATAGTAGTTTAATAGATCAAATTTAGAATATGGAGGAGGTGAGGGTGAACCATGTATAGTCTTTGATTTCACTGATATGATCAATACGGTACAAGGGAAAAGGTACGTACTGACTTGTGTTGACAATCACAGTGGTTGGCCGGAAGCAACAACAACCTCAAAAGAGGATGCAATATCAGTAATTAAATGACTTGTGAATGGCCTAGTACCCCGACATGGTTTCCCCAAAAAGATTAGGTCAGACAACGGCAACCATTAAAAAAAAAATACTCACTTAGCCTTGGTCGAAAAGGCTTTCGGACTAGAACACAGGTTTGGGGTACCATCCTGAGTCCCAAGGTAAGGTTGAAAGGATGGACCAGAACATCAAAAACTAATTGGCTAAAATCTGTGCACAGACCAAATTTAATTGAATTGACATGTTGCAATTAGTGTTAATGATCATTTGAAGGTCCGTGAATAAAACTGTTTTACCGCCCTTTGAGTTTTTCACCCTATGAGCTGCATACAGGTCAGCCATTCACAGGACCAGCAGCCCCCCATGGAAGGAGGACTCAGCGTAAAACCAAAATGGTATTTTACACAAAAAATTGCAGAATTTGTTTGCCAGTTCTTCTGTACAGATTCCCTTCCGCCCGCTGAGAGGGTCAAGATCAAGGTCATCAAACGCAAGTGGACGGAGCTCAGGTGGACTGGTCCCTTCAAGGTCGTGGAACGGACGTCCCACGCCCTTCGACTGGCTGGTGGAGGGGACACCTGGTACCACCTCTCCCTCTGCACTACAGCTGAAGAACCTGACAGATCACCAGGGGATGTCATTGCTGACATCGCCACAACATCTGCCCCTCAGCCCAGGAGACGAGAGAGATTTTCTACCTACATTACTCTTTTCAACTTCTATATTGTATATCCTTGTGTGAGACCAATCCAGTATGCTAAATGTTTCTTAGTTTTTCTTGCTTGTTTGCAGCATAACTATCTGTGTCGTTACATTAAGTGAAAAGTTTGATGTTTATCCCCGTTTATCCCTTGGGCGTGTTCTACTGTCTTTGTGTCTCAGTTCATCCTTCCTGACGACAGTGACTGACAAGTGTCTAAGAACATACAGCGGACTTTAAATAGACTGGGTCAAAGGGGATAGCAAGACTTATTTTTGACCTGTGCAGTGTGATTAATTACGGGGGACACAATAACTATTACCGTGGTAATAACCTCTATATTTGTTACGACTCAACCCTGAACCATTGGTGTCGGATGCAGACAACATACTCTGGTAAGTTGTGCCCATCGTCCCTTTTATGTTGTTTTGGGGCTTGACCTGACTGATACAGACGCTAAAGGAATTATTAAAATTAATGTCCTTGAGAGGGCGTTAACTACCTCTACACCCTCTGTAGCACCTAAAGTACCACCCCACCTCGGTGGTGTTTCAAAGGCTCACATCCATGCGTGCTAATGACATCACCACCGAAGGCCTGGTAACTTTGACCTTTGACCTTAGGAGCGGGTGCAGACAACCTGTGGCTCAGGTGGATGCCAAAACCTGGGTGACTGTGTTGCTTCTTCCGCTGGACGTCCCTTTTCCCACACTTACCCCGCCCCTTTTAAGTTGACTGACATGTGTACCCTTCTGTTGACAATGCCACCCGACTTCTTCCCTTTGTGGCCCAAAAGCTGAATTACACGCGTTTTCAAATTACAGGACCCTCTCCGTCCCCCAACAAATTGGGTGACATCAACCGTTACTGGTGCACCACACTGATAGATGGCCCTTAGGCACGAGCTGACTTATTCTGGTGTTGTGGGAAGCACAGATTGTACATTAGAATCCCGACGTCAGCCGTTGGGCTTTGTGCTATGCTTAGACTGGTGACCCCACTCACCAAATTAACACCCCTTGGAACTCCTGTTTCAGCGGCCTCTCTAACTCCCCGCCGCCGTTGAGACTAACCAACCTGACTCGTGACGCCGTTGAGGGACTTGCTGAACAACTTGCCCCGACCTCCCTCAGGACCGTTCAGATCCGCATAGCCCTTGCCCGCATCCTAGCCGAGGAAGAAGGAGTGTGTGCAATGTTTGGTGACCAATGCTGTACCTTCATTCCTAACAACACTACCCCCGATGGCTCAGTTCAGAGGGCCTTAAAGGGCCTCCAGGCCCTGTCTAGGGAACTCTCTCTCTGACCCCTTCAAAGATTGGCTTCTAAGCACATTAGGCAGGTGGACTGACCTAATTAAGTCTGTCTTGGTCTCCATTCGGAGCTTTTTTGGCCATCATAGCCTCATGCGGTTGCTTTATCGCCCCTTGGGCTAAGTGTCACTAAAGGGGGTCTAGCAAAGTGGTAACTTTAAGACTTTCGAGAATTGTTGGTTTACTTCCCTGACCATGACGACATTGACGTGGACTCCTTCCATCTATCTCCCATGTAAATAAGCTGTTGTTTTATTGCTAGCTTGCTTAAAGAAAAAAAACAGCACCTACTTTAATGTGGGGCGTGCTTTATAAGTTTTGTACAAGTTATAAAGATCTTATTAGAAGATCTTAAAGGGGGACTTGTTGGAAGCATATCCATATTTAAGTGTTACTTCTTTCTAAACTCCTATAGTCATATAAAGAATAGCTAGTATTCTTCCTTCTTTTGAGTCTCATAGTAAGGTGTTGGCCTTCTAGATTGGAATGTGTCAGAGTAAAGATAACTCGGAGTAGTCTAAACAAAGAGAGTGGGGGCGAGAGACAGACGGAAGATCACGGGACTTCCGGGGGGTTTGAGCTAGACCGAGCTAGACCGATCTGGTCGGGCTAGGGAACGCTTGGGTGCTGGGTTGGTCTCAGGTTTGTCCTCTAAGCTTTGAGAATAAACTACAAAATACCAACTATTGCCTGGAGATTGAATATAAACATCAGCGTATTGCCATAAAAAGAATCTGGGAGAGACTAGCAATTTGAATTCCCCATTGGAGGGATGCTGGTCAACGCAACAGTACTAACCAAATATACTGCATAAAGAAGCAGCTCATAAATAACTGGCGAAAAATACATGTACATACAATTATGCTGTGCTTAAATAAATAAACTAAAATAATGTTGTTGTTTTTCTAAACTAAACTGTCATTAAGATTAAAGTGCAAATAAAAATGCAGCTTCACCTCTTTAGTCATAATTTGTTTCGTGCTTAACACACATCTCTATGACTTTGGCCCCAGACTTCTTCTGTTTGATATTGTCATTACTGCCACAAGCGGTGGAACAGTGTACTACAACTGAGTATAAGCTTCGGCACCAGGAAACCACAGCTGAGAAACAAACATGTTTCGGTGACCCTGTGGTATACAGTAATGGTCCAATAAAAGTCAGTGTTTCTAGAGTGTCACTGAACGCACCACAGCTCCGTTAGTCAAACTAAAGAATCAAGAGTAATAATGGCGGTTACCAGCCGTCTTCTTTGGCAATCATCAATCAGCATCAGGAGTTTCAATAAAGATAAAAAGAGATGTTCATTGTTGATTTATGCATTTCAGTCGTCATTTATATGCATTTTGTATTGTTTTCTGCAAGTAAAACTAAAATGATTATTTACAAGAAGGCTTTTGTGTAAACCTTCTTGGGTATCTGTAACAAATTATTTTTTTGTTTGTTTTTCAACTGTCCCTTTGGAACGGATGATTAATGAAAACCGAGGTACTACTGTAAACAGTGACAAAGAACTGCCACAAACACTGTTTGTATAAACAGTCCATAAATCCTTCATAAATATGCTGTTGAAATAATTTAAGGCTAATTATGACATTCAGTGTGTCATGATCCGTTACCCGGGTCGTGGCGTGATTTATGTTTGGTAGTTTTTCTGTTTTAGTCTGTTCCCTAGGTGCACCCTTTCCTTGTTTTCTGTTGGTTTCCATGGGCACTGATTCTCCTCACCTGTCTTAGTTTAGCAATTAGTGTTCCCACCAGGTGTTTTGGTTAATCACTCCCCTTTATAGTTTCAGGTCACCCAGCAATAGTTGATGGGTCAATGTTTGCTATAGGCAACATTTATGTTCTCCTGTTTTTTCCTCCTCGCTGTAGTAATGTTGTACACGCTAGCATTCCTCGTTTTTCACCCTTGGTGACATTTTGTGTTTTGTTTAGCTACACGCTTGCTTGCATCCTCTGTTTGTGTTTTTGATCCTTCGTTAAAATAATTAAAAACCTTAATCTTACCTGCATGCCGCTCCTGATTGTCTTCTGCCGTGAAAGGAACGCTACCAGCGCAGCCATGCGCCCCCCAAGATGTAACACAGTGTTGTTTTGCCAATTTCAAGTATTTTTAGTTTGAGAGGTTTACTGGTAGAAATGTACTACAAGGTGGCATATGGACATTTTATATAAGGCCTACAGTTTAATTTGTGTCTGTAAATGTGTTTTTACTGCTTGTAAGTGTAAGTTTGGGGCTGGTCATGCAATAACACAAGCCATCTATAATACATGTGCCCTACTCTGATGCATTTAACACTTGCTTTCACTTGATTTACTCATCTTGCTTCTCACCATCAGTGGGGTTTAATTTCTCATAAAAATATGTATATATTTTCCTCCATACGCTATGAATTCACATGTATAGGGAAACGATAAATTAGCCAATCACATTTAATATTTTTGAAGCATCATTGAAACTCTCATTATTATAGACTGCTATGTGATATGGGTATGAATAAGTATACATAGGACACCGGTACAAAATACTATTTAAAATGTTATTCCTTTTTTTACTACTACAGCAAGCTGAGTTGAACGAACCATAATCAGAGGGATGTTATATTTAGGAGCTGTGAGAGGTAATAGGACCCACTTTGTGTCAAACTGTCAAAAACCCATCAATCAAAATGATTTATGACCTCTAAGCCACGCCCCTGGCTTCCGGTTTGTATGTCCCGCCTCCCTGGCTTCCGGTGTATATGTCCCGCCTTCTGGCATCTATGATTTGATAAGATATGATTTATATTTACTATATTTAATTTGGCAGGTCTTCGAAAGGTGTGTCTATGTCATCTCTATATATTTAATATATTTAATTTACCAGGAAATATCATTATCCCTGGAACTCTGAAAAAAAGTGCAAGGATGTTATGTTTTGCATGTTAATGTGTGTGTGGGACCATCCAGGAAGGATAGAATAATGTCTTGTTCTACCATGATGGGTTTTATGGGGGGTCAGTTGGGGTCAGCCTTTCCCATGCAAAAAGCTAAAGCCCTTACCCCCTGAGGAAGCAAGTTGGAGATGTTGATGTGGAGGAAACAGACATCAATTTCCACAATCTGGAAAGACAATCATTTTCCATGTGTGACAGTTCAGAGTTTAAAAAAACAAATTAGGAAAAGAGGTGTCCTGTTTATTTATAATAAAAGTCATCGTAGCGTGTGTTTGTAAAGATGGTTGCTGTTGAAAGAGATAACAATGAAAGACTTGTAGCACTGCTAGGAGTGTGGAAATCTAGGCGCATATAGCCGTGCACATGTGTCTGCGGATGTTATCAACAGCGTCTGAGCGTTCTGTGACAATATCAAGCTTCCATCGTCACTTCAGCCACAGTGGTAAGTTTAAGAGAATTGTAAATGACACAATGTATATTTAGTATAGGTTTAAAATGTATTCATGTTTATTAAATAAAACTTTATTATTTCCTAGAATCGACCCACAACAAATTGGATTAAAATTTCTAACAAGTCATTGGTGGACGAGCCTTCAATCGTCGCTTCAACAGCAGTAAGCTTGAGAGCTTTATAAATGACACGTACACTCAAAAAAATGACTCATCGGATGAACTCATTTAAAATGAAGGCACAATTTCCATCCAACAAATATATGTTGCCCCAACTCAAAATTAGTACATTCTCGCAATACAATAAAAATTAATTAGTCCAACTAATTTTTTTGCAAATAAAGCCAAAAAAAAAATATTGCAATAACTAAGCAAAATTGATTTACATTTGTCGGACTATTTTTTAACAAATACAGCTGAAATGAAATTATTTTGGTTACTAAGCGAAATTGATTTATATGTGCCCAACTCAAAATTTATTGGAATTAAGCAAGCTAAAAATCCCCCTTGATCCCATAAAAACACATTAGACAAAACCTGGTTGGTATTTTTTAATGTAGAATAATCCTTAATTCAATAATCTTGAATATAACACAACAAGATGTCAAAGTTACTTGCAAACACAAACCAAAATGTTGAGTTTGAGTGAAAACAAAACATCAAGAAGTAAATTTTACATAAAGACCAAGATGTCAGATTTGTGTACCAACACAGACCAAGAATTTAGTTTTATATTAACAAAGATGTCAAATTGACAGAGAACTCAGTCTTAGTTATAAAACACCAAGAAACAGTTTTATCTTTTCTTAAATAACTCGAGGCAAACTTTATGAGAAATTATTCTCCAAAATAGCTTAAAGTGGTGTAAAATTAACACTCAGCGCCACAAAGGAAACTGCAAAAACATATTTGAGTCCTGCGCAAGTGTGCTAATGTAGCCATTAGCCTTATTGTACTAGAGTTAAAGAAAAGAAAACAAGGCAAATACAAAATTCCCATGGATCAAATTGGCAACAAACAAAAATAAATAAGAAAAACGTAACATTCACAGACAAGGAATCTGATATTAATGGGATGCTAGTAGCAAATATCCTGTGAATGTTAGCAACTAAAAACAAAACATGAGAACAGTACTAGCTATTAAAAAAAAAAAAAAAAAAAATCAAAAATCTTGAATCAAACTCAATCCATTTATCCTGAGTTGAGTGATGAAACGGAGGAGAGACATGGATGTGAGAAGTGTGGAGGGTAGTCACACTCAGAGATAAAATGGGGAGGTAAAGTGAGCAAACTGTTCATCCAGTCTAAACCCCTCTTAATGTCTCTCCACTCCCCGTGACTGCATTTCATATGTTGATGGTGTACTTCCAGCACTTCAGTAAACAGCCTCTTCTTCCCTGTAACTTAGTCAATTCTGAGTCCAATTGTCAAGTTCAAAATGTTGTAGGTCATAGATTGTCTTAAATGGGGTGAAAATGAAGGCAAAAACAATACAACCAAAAATAAAGATCCGATGATGAACTTTGTCACCTCGTGCAAACAACTTGATTTTCAGCTGCTGGATCTTTGTGTTCACCTTGTGCCCATCCAGGTTCATTAGGATATTCTGGAAAAACTCAAATGTGTACTTGAGGTTGTCTGCAAAGCTTAGATCAAGGGCATAAATGAGCCCAAACATCATTACGACCCCCATGATGATGACGGTGTCCACGTTGCTCAGGACTTTGATGCCTTCGATAACAACTTCCACATCCTCTGGCTGCCTATCGCCATCTCCACGGATTATGTATATCCCCATGACTGTGAGAGCAATGTCCCTTTCTGCATCCTCAGTGGTGGAGGCCTGAACAACAACACAAAAACAGAACACTTGTGTTAGGTAAAATGCTGAACACCACTAGCAGAAAATGAATTGTTTTGTGGCATGCATCTGTAATGTGTTATATATGAATTTGCAGTTTTTTTTAAGTCCTCATTGCTTGTCAAATCAATCATTTATGTGTCATGAGTTAAACGAGATTGGAAAATTAACCATATATATGATAATAATATTATGTTTGAAATTGGCCAGTAAATAAGTTCAGCAAGCAGCCATGAACATAATGCAATTGGTGCAACATGATCCTTTAGGAAAACACATCCCTATAGAGATGGACCTGTGGGACAGAAATAGCTGTTTTACTCCACAGGGCCTCCGCCCGTTTGCCACTACCAGCTTAGGAGACTCAGACTCTGTCTTTTCTTGCACCTACCAGTGATTGCAAATAAAAATAAAAATTCAAAGAGCCCCATTGTTTACAAAATGTCAGTTATTCAAAAAGTTGTAGTGTGTTGAGCTCAAAGGACCACAATATATGTAAATAAGAATGGGTAACACTATTTCATGCTACTGTGTAACACAAACTATTAACTTACCAGATATTACTTGAAGAAAGTGTCTGGATCTTCATTGAGGTAGATAACAAGGCTTCTCAGGATGCACTCCCTCCTGATGTTAATGTTGTCACACTAAAGCAGGGGTGAAAAATCAAAACAGAATTTAGCTAAATATTGGTGCAACAGTGGCACAGGGAGAGGGGCAAGTTGACTAGAGGGTGTAAAGAAAACTAGATAAAAGAACACAGCTTCTGAAGACTAGAGTATTGCAACTGTAACACATTTCTGAGCAGGGCACACACACATAAAGGCCCCAAACGAGCTTGTAGTTGATTTGCACACCAAAAAAGTGGACGAATGAAAGGGAAACACTAAACTATTTTGCACAAAGCTCAGGCCATTTACCATATGTAAATATATATACACAAACGTTTGTATATATATATAACAGTTCTACTATTTCTACAAACCCCGTTTCCATATGAGTTGGGAAATTGTGTTAGATGTAAATATAAACGGAATACAATGATTTGCAAATCATTTTCAACCCATATTCAGTTGAATATGCTACAAAGACAACATAATTGGTGTTCAAACTGTTATTTCAGCAAGACAATGCCAAGCCACATTCAGCATGTGTTACAACAGCGTGGCTTCGTAAAAAAAGAGTGCGGGTACTTTCCTGGCCCGCCTGCAGTCCAGACCTGTCTCCCATCGAAATTGTGTGGCGCATTATGAAGCTTAAAATTCGACAGCGGAGACCCCGGACTGTTGAACGACTGAAGCTCTACATAAAACAAGAATGGGAAAGAATTCCACTTTCAAAGCTTCAACAATTAGGAAACTAATTGTTGAAGCTTTGAAAATTAGTTTCCTCAGTTCCCAATCGTTTATTGAGTGTTGTTAAAAGAAAAGGTGATGTAACACAGCGGTGAACATGCCCTTTCCCAACTACTTTGGCACGTGTTGCAACCATGAAATTGTAAGTTAATTATTATTTGCAAAAAAAAAAAAAAGTTTATGAGTTTGAACATCAAATATCTTGTCTTTGTAGTGCATTCAATTGAATTTGAGTTGAAAAGGATTTGCAAATAATTGTATTCCGTTTATATTTACATCTAACACAATTCCCCAACTCATATGGAAACGGGGTTTGTAATAACCAAATGTATGTTTGCCAGAACTTATTTGATTCGTCCCCTTCACTCCTCCTTTGCTTTTGAAGATCTGCATCAGCTTGAGTGAAAAGTGGTCCAGTTGTGACATAAACTTTGACTGCAGTGGCTTTGTGGTGATCCGCAAGAACTCCTCATTAATCTGAAAAATATTCAATAACATTTCTTTAGAAAAATATCAATACATAAAAATACAAGTTAATTTACTTCACTCTGCTGGAACAGGGCAGGCCACCGGTTTTTGAATTAATCTATCGTGGGCCTCTGTTCAACAACCTCTCGTCATCTGTGGGATAAGGTTTTTTCAATTTTTTGCTTGTATCACCACTTCATTGTCACACTTTTTTATATCTGACAACAAAGCCATTCTCTCACTTTCCAAGCTTTCTGTGGTTTCGCCTTTTGGGTGCAGTGGTATGTAGTAAACTTAAGCTTTTCTCGCTTTCTTGATGTTGGCTGCAGCTTTGCCTTGGCCTTATTCCTCTGGGCATCTAGTATGTACTCAACTGGCTCTAAAACAGAAAAGTGAGATGTGTAGTACTGTTTACGTTTATATGCAGTAGCAAGGGGGCCGTCCTTTCTACGCCTAGTTGATTAGATTGACATAGGACAGTGGACAGCTCATCAGTTAGTGACTGTTGAACTTGTAGTTTATGATGCTGAAATACATCCGAAACTAAAGCTTTTGTGACAGGCCAAGATGCTGTACTTAATATGTAGTGAAATACAGAAAGGACCTCATCAATAACTGACTTTAGAATATGAACAATATTTTCTAACTTCAATAAAATGCAAGCAATTTCCTGTTCAATAGATATTTGCAGGTTCAATTCTGTTGCATCATCACAACAAAGAGTTTCAAATTCATGATCTGTATCAACAGACTATTGGCCCAGCTTCAGATTTGTCTTTTTTAATATATTTTATTAATATTATTTTTTATTTTTGCCCTCCCTCAGGGGGGGGAAACTCGACAGGGTGGTTGCTGGTTGTTCCATCTCCATCGTTGGGGTCCCTGCAGGTGGGGTGGGTGGCAGAGGTGGGTAGAGTAGCCAGAAATTGTACTCAAGTAAGAGTACTGTTTCTTTAGAGATTTATTACTCAAGTAAAAGTAAGGAGTATTCACCCAAATATTTACTTGAGTAAAAGTAAAAAGTATGTTGTGAAAAAACTACTCAAGTACTGAGTAACTGATGAGTAACCTGTTCGTTTAATGATGACGGCAACAAATAATGTACACAAACATAAAAATAGCAATGAGCAAATTCAGAGCCAGGAATATCTCTTAAGCATCTAAAACAATAATATATATTAAATAATAATACATTAACATAAAAAAATTAAGGCAAATTGAGCCACAATAATTTAACAGCACCATAGGCTCAGTAGGCAGAGATTACAAAGGAAAATAACAAATAAGCCTTTACGCAAACCATAAACTGATAAGTGTGGACTGCACCTGGGAACACACTGATTGGTGTTTCTATGCATGCGTGTGTGTGTGTGTGTGTGTGTGTGCGTGTGTGTGTGTGTGTGTGTGTGTGCGCGACTGTGCGTGTCTATGAGGCTGCAGTGCGTTAATAAATGTCCCCACACGATGTACATTTGACAGTGATTCATAGCAGGGAAGCTAACATCAGCCTACGGTGACAGCCAAAATATCTACTAACGTTACTTACCGCGGTGTGCTTCCTCAAATTTGACGTTAAGTTCATTTAAGCTTAAGCTTGTTAATCATGTGACCGCCTGACTCTGTTTGATTGGTGAAACGGAGTCAAACGTGACCAGTGACTGCATTTGATTGATGAAACGGAGTCAAACGTCACCAGTGACTGTATTTGATTGGTGAAACGGAGTCAAACGTCACCAGTGACTGCATTTGATTGATGAAACGGAGTCAAACGTCACCAGTGACTGTATTTGATTGGTGAAACGCAGGCATGTGATAGATTGTACTTTGAAGGTCTGTCTGACAGACCAAAACAAACATCCATCCATCCATTTCCTACCGCTTATTCCCTTCGGGGTCGCGGGGGGCGCTGGAGCCTATCTCATCTACAATCGGGCGGAAGGCGGGGTACACCCTGGACAAGTCGCCACCTCATCGCAGGGCCCCAAAACAAACAAAGTGTGCATTAACAGATCAATAAAAATCAGTAGCGAGTAGCGAGCTGAATGTAGATAAATGGAGCGGAGTAAAAGTAACGTTTCTTCTCTATAAATATACTCAAGTAAGAGTATGTTAAAACTACTCTTAGAAGTACAATTTATCCCAAAAGTTACTCAAGTAGATGTAACGGAGTAAATGTAGCGCGTTACTACCCACCTCTGGTGGGCGGTCCTGCGGCGGTCGGCTTGGGTGGGGTGGCCGGGGGCAGGCCGCGCCGTGCTCTCCGGGGGTGGGCTCGTGGGGGCCCGGTTGCTGGTGGGGCGGGGGCGGTCTTCCCGTCCGGTTGCGGGGAGTCTCTGGGCCCCCCGGGCGGGGTGTCCCGCCTTTCTGCCCGTGTGGGGTGTGGTCTCTCGCTGGCTTGAGGTCTGGCTGTCCCCTGCGTCTTTCGTGCCTTGTCCTCTGTCGGGTGCGTCTGTCTGCGGCCTGCTGCTGGCTCTTACGCGCGGCACGATGGGCCAGGCTCTGGGGTACCTGTCGCTGGCCAGCCTGGCTGCATGGGGCCGGTGGTCCCTGGTTCCCTGGGCACCACACCTGCTGTTTGTGGGTTGGGCTCTCTGGGTGGCTGGGGCCGTACTCTGGCTCCCACACACACTGGGAGTCAAATATATTGTACATACAAATACACATGTACTCACATACACACCATTATTCATACATACATAGGTACCTACGCTCCCACATACATACACAAATATAGTACATACCTACATACTCAAAGTTCGTACATCCACGCGCACATTCACTGTACAAACATACATATACACATACTGTACATTTACATTCACTGTACACACATACATATACACAAATACTGTACATACATTCACTGTACAAACATACATATACACATTCCGTACATATACATTCACTATACAAACATACATATACACATTCTGTACATATTCAAGCACATATACATACCGTATTTTCCGCACTATAAAGCGCACCGGATTATAAGGCGCACCTATGCATCCATTAGCTGGAGCTAGGCTAAAGGGAATGTCAACAAAACAGTCAGATAGGTCAGTCAATCTTTATTAATATATTACAAACCAACGTTCTAACAACTCTGTTCACTCCCAAAATGAATAAACAGCTGATTTACTCTTGTTATGGTAAATCAAGCGTGCAATCACAAAATAGTAACACTCAAAATAGTGCAGAGCAATAGCAATATCAATCACTCAACGTTGCTCAAACGTTAATGTCACACAACACAACACACAAAATAAACATTTAAACCTCACTTTCTGAAGTTATTCCTCATCCACAAATCCCTCGAATTCTTATTCTTCAGTGTCCGAATTAAAAAGTTGGGCGAATACGGCATCCAAAATGCCTGGCTCCGTCTCGTCAAAGTCATTAATGGAGTCAGTGTCGCTGCTGTTGTCCAGCAGTTCAGTGACAATTCCTGCCTTCCTGAAAGCTCGGACCACAGTTGAGACTGATATATCCGCCCAGGCATCAACAATCCACTGGCAGATAGTGGCGTATGTCGTCCGGCGCTGTCTCCCTGACTTGGTGAACGTATGTTCGCCTTCTGTCATCCACTGTTCCCACGCAGTTCGCAGTCTAGCTTTGAATGCCCTGTTGACACCAATATCCAGCGGCTGGAGTTCTTTTGTCAATCCACCCGGAATGACGGCGAGTGTTGTATTAGTGTATTTCTGTCCATTAGCATGGCAAGCTAGAAGGACGTCTTCTCATTCCTTGTGGTGCAAATATTTACCGTAAGTGCTCCCGTTGTATCCACGGTGCGGTTCACAGGAATATCAAAGGTGAGTGGAACCTCGTCCATGTTGATGATGTGCTCTGGCCGGATTTTTTTTTCAGTAATCTTGTTTTTACAATATGCGCGGAAAGTAGCCAGCTTTTCTTGAAAGTCTTTTGGCAGTTGCTGTGAAACAGTAGTTCATGTGCGGATGGAGAGATTACATCTTTTCATAAACCGGAAGCACCAAGAAGCACTGCCTTTAAAATCATCCAAGTGAAGTTTGCTTGCTAGCGCTGTTGCCTTCATTCGAATAGTGATGGTACTAACACTTCTCCTTGCTGCTCTCTGCTCAACAACCCACTGTTCGAGTTTGTCCTCCAACTGTTGCCATCTTGCTTTGTTCCCTCGGAAACTCTGTTTTGTCTTCTTTACTTGGCGCAGGTCATCTTGTTGCTTCCTCCACTTACGCACCATTGATTCATTTATGTTATATTCTCTTGCTGCTGCTCTATTCCCGTGTTCTACTGCGTGGCTGATTGCCTTGAGTTTGAACTCTGCGTCGTACGCGTGTCTCCTAGTAGGAGCCATTTTGGGGTCTTTACAGAAACACACAAGTAGAAATGAAACGTCATATCCCAGCATGCACCGCGCGCTTATTCTTCTACGGGGGCGGGTGCTTACCTTGGCGGTTGCTTACCGTTGAAGAAGAAGGGCTTCTTCTTCTACGGGGAAAAAAAAGTTGGCGGCTGTTTACCGTAGTTGCGAGACCTAAACTTTATGAAAATTAATATTAATATTAAACCGGATTATAAGGCGCACTGTCAGCTTTTGAGAAAATTTGTGGTTTTTAGGTGCGCCTTACAGTGCGGAAAATATGGTACATACACTCATGCACATAATCACGTTTCATCAAACATATATTAACGTTGTTGCTCTAGGGCAGGGGTGCTCATTACGTCGATCGCGATCTACCGGTCGATCCCGGAGGGTGTGTCAGTCGATCCCCAGCCAGGCATTAAAAAAATAGTCCTAAAAATGAGCAATCATAAATCTTCACTATGACGTCACTTTCGTCACTTGATTGACATTCACGGCACTGGAGGGTCTTCTGAGATGACGCTGCTGCCAGCTCATTATTAAGAAAAAATTGCCTACAGGAAGGCGAGAAACAATTTATTTCAACAGGCTCTGGCGCCGTACCTGTCGTCAAAACTCCAAAGACCGACTGCACAGTTGCACAATAAAAGCTTTGCTTCATCCTGCCTGCGCTATCAAAATAAGAGTCTCAGAAAGCTGGCGTGCACAAGCTAGCAAGCTACGGAGTGTTGCACCTTTCCTGCTTCCTGCTCCCAGACCGTAGTCGAAGAGCGCAGGGGAGACACTTCTCCAGGGCCGATGTATGCTCGGGGCAACACCCTTCACTTTATCCGGCAGTGGGTCTCCACAGCGGACGACTTTAGGGTGAATGATGAGTCCGGCGATTAGTTGCAAATCTTGCTTTATTGATTGCTTGCACACAGCCAATCCAACACAAAACAAACTAGTCCCAGCCCCACTCACGCTACCGCTCCCTCTCTTCTCTCGCCCACCCACTCACTGACGTCACTCACCTCACATGCTGTCACCTATTAAATTTCTTGTAAAATTTATATACAAAGGAGTACGGAAGCTGGACAAATAAGATGCCAAAAACCAACCACTTTCATGTGGTATTGGACAGAAAGGAGGACTTTTTTTCTCCTCCATTTGAAAATGCGGACGTTATCAGCACCACTGTCTGATTCCTATCACTGCAAGTCATCAGAATCAGGTAATACACCAACTTATATTCTTGTCTTCATGAAAGAAAGGAATCTATTTGTGTTAAACATGCTTGCATTATCTTTAAACACCTTTAACTTGTTAACAATATTAACTATATGTGTTAAACATGCTTGTATTATCTTTAAACACCTTTAACTTGTTAACAATATTAACTATACGTGTTAAACATGCTTGTATTATCATCAAACACCTTTAACTTATTAACAATATTAACTATATGTGTTAAACATGCTTGTATTATCATCAAACACCTTTAACTTGTTAACAATATTAACTGTATGTGTTAAACATGCTTGTATTATCTTTAAAAACCTTTAACTTGTTAACAATATTAACTATATGTGTTAAACATGCTTGCATTATCTTTGAACACCTTTAATTTGTTAACAATATTAACTATATGTATTAAACATTCGTGTATTATCATTAAACACCTTTAATTTATTTACAATATTAACTATATGTGTTAAACATGCTTGCATTATCATTAAACACCTTTAACTTGTTAACAAAAACATATATTTCATGAATAAGTAAATATAAATTATATATATTAATGAGGTAGATCCCCGCGACTTGATCAATTGAAAAGTAGCTCGCCTGCAGAAAAAGTGTAAGCACCCCTGCTCTAGGGGAAACTGGGTAACACATGGCACACCGACCAAGCTTAACCTATTGTTACTATAACAATCTACAAGGTTAATATAGGTTGCTTACCCTCCATTTTTCTGCATTGTTTTGTATATCTAGTTATCATTACGTATATGTATTGTTGCATTTGAACAACTGTATTGTTGATAATAGAGGTAAATTATTGGTATTGTTCATTATCAATAGCGCTATTTCTATTGGTATTTGTATTGCTCCATTTGTAGTGTAATAATGCTCACTGTCATTTCTGTATTATTATTTATTTCACTTACTGCTTCTTTGCTATCACTTTTACCATCATATTTGTACATATCGCATACTTGCCAACCTTGAGACCTCCACATTTGAGAGATTTGGGGGGCTAGGGGGAGCGGTTAAGGGGGAGGGGTATATTTATAGCTAGAATTCACTTAAATTCAAGTATTTCTTATATATATATAGATATATATATAGATATATATACAGTATATATACAAACAAAATAAATAATTGACTTTCAGTGCGTGCCTTAAGTCCGGCTGGAAATCGGGAGAAATTCGGGAGAATGGTTGTCCCGGGAGATTTTTGGGAGAGGCACTGAAATTCGTGAGTCTCCCGGAAAATTCGGGAGGGTTGGCAAGTATGACATATCGTATTTGCTGATTTTGCTCTATTGTTGTTGTTGTTATTGTTGTTTTTGTCTTCCTGTCTAATCCCTCTCTTGTCCCCACAATTTCCTCCTCTGTCTTCCTTTTATTCTCTTTCTATCCCTTCTTGCTCCGGTCCGGCTGCATCAAATGATAATATAAATACATTTAATAAAGTCAAATACAAATAAGGCAACAAAAGAAGTATCCTACACTTCTCTTTTGTAAAGTAAATCTGTACAGCCGATATGGGCATCTACATTAACTATATGATTTGCCTGAGAAGCTGGACAGGACAAAAAAAAAAGAAGATTTGTCTGTGCTGACAACATTAGCTTTAAAATCTATCAATGAATGTTGGTTGTGTTTCCTGTTTTTGTGTGTGTTAAATGTACTGTATACATTTGTTTTAAATGAGCAACCTAAAAACATACATGGAACCGTTTCATTACGCATCAGATGTCGATTTATGTGTTGAAAATAATCTCTTGTTAGGTGTTTGCATGTGCACACATGACACTTGAATGTAGCTACTTTTGCTGTTATGGGAGTTTGCTGTTTACCATGAACTTTGTATGTATGATTTAGTAGCTTACTCCATGTACTAAAACTGCATGGCAATCTGTATATGGACACGAATAGCGATAACTGCCCCTTAAATGCCCATGAGTCTGCCTAAAATGCTGCAACAACAAATACCTGCTAGCTAGTTCCAAACTGCATTCTTTACACTGCCACAATCATAATCCTGAAATAGAGAATAAAGAGAATTAGCATACATCACATCAAAAGGATGACAATGGTAGATATCAGCTTGTACCAGCATTAAACACATAACCTATTACTTACAATCACTAAGCTGCCACAAGGAGCTTGGTAACGCTTAACATTAAGAGGCTGCCACATGAAGCTTAAAAAAAATTATCAATCTGCAAAAGATGATAACATATTGAGTTGTGAGTGCAAGTAGCAGAATACCCAGAATGCAGGCAAGTTGAAATTGAATAAAAGCTCTGACCAATAAATCAAGATAACATTTGAACATTTAGAATAGACAGCCAATTATTTGACAAACAAATAAGTTTCAACAATTAAGTTAAATACATTCTGTCATTTAATTAAAATATCAAACACACAGGAACAATATTAACCTTCCTGCATGTATTCACTGACCATCTGTAACCTAGAATCTACATTTACTGCTTAAAGGCCTACTGAAATGATTTTTTTTTATTTAAACGGGGATGGCAGATCCATTCTATGTGTCATACTTGATCATTTCGCGATATTGCCATATTTTTGCTGAAAGGATTTAGTATAGAACAACGACGATAAAGTTTGCAACTTTTGGTCTCTGATAAAAAAAAGCCTTGCCCCTACCGGAAGTAGCGTGACGACACCGGAGGAAGTACTGCTCATATTTTCCTATTGTTTACACCAGCAGCGAGAGAGATTCGGACCGAGAAAGCGACGATTACCCCATTAAATTACCCCATTAATTTGAGCGAGGATGAAAGATTTGTGGATGAGGAACGTGAAAGTGAAGGACTAGCGTGCAGTGCAGAACGTATCTTTTTTCGCTCTGACCGTAACTTAGGTACAAGGGTTCATTGGATTCCACACTCTCTCCTTTTTCTATTGTGGATCACGGATTTGTATTTTAAACCACCACGGATACTATATCCTCTTGAAAATGAGACTCGAGAACGCGAAATGGACATTCACAGTGACTTTTATCTCCACGACAATACATCAGTGAAGCTCTTTAGCTACTGAGCTAACATGATAGCATCGGGCTTTACTGCAAATAGAAACAAAACAAATAAGTCCCTGACTGGAAGGATAGACAGAAGATCAACAATACTACCAAACTCTAGACATGTAAATAAACGGTTAATGCTTTCCAGCTTGGCGAAGCTTAATAATGCTGTTGCTAACGACGCCATTGAAGCTAACTTAGCTACGGAACCTCGACAGAGCTATGCTAAAAACATTAGCTCTGCACCTACGCCAGCTCTCATCTGCTCACCTGCGTTCCAGCGATCGACGGTATGACGAAGGACTTCACCCGATCCCCGATGCGGTTGGCGGCCCGGAGACGGAGGAAGTCAAGGTGAGGTCGTTCGGCTAGCGCGTCTGCTATCCTCAAAGTGCTCCTGGTTGTGTTGCTGCAGCCAGCCGCTAATACACCGATCACACCTACATCTTTCTTCTTTGCAGTCTCCATTGTTCATTAAACAAATTGCAAAAGATTCACCAACACAGATGTCCAGAATACTGTGGAATTTTGAAATGAAAACAGAGCTTTTTGTATTGGATTCAATAGGCTCCGAACACTTCCGCTTCCACTGTTGACGTCACGCGCAAACGTCATCATATCGAAACGTTTTCAGCCGGAAGTTTGCCGGGAAATTTAAAATTGCACTTTATAAGTTAACCTGGCCGTATTGGCATGTGTTGCAATGTTAGGATTTCATCATTGATATATAAACTATCAGACTGCGTGGTCGGTAGTAGTGGGTTTCAGTAGGCCTTTAATCGACAGCTTTAATGAAGGAGAGAGGGTGTAAGAGGCAGAGACCTGCGGAGATGATGGAGTTCAACAAAACAGGGCAAACACAACACCAACCGGATCTGGTGCTTGAACTTCAACCAGATCCGTGTGCATTGCGTGTCCACTCCTGTCCGTCAAGGCTCTGTGCACCTTTGACCGTCCTCACCCAATCGGCTGCGGTCTCCCTCCGCATCACTGCGAGCACAGTGATGCACAGTGATCGGAACCTAATTGCAAGTGCTAACCTCACTCAGCTTATAAAAGAACCAACTAGGGTCACCCAACACTCCTCCTCTTTAATAGACTGGATACTCACTACTCACCCAGATAGAATTATTGCATCTGGTATATTGTCAGGTAGTCTCAGTGATCACTCAATTGTGTTCTGCATGTTGAAAATCAGAATGCCTAAACTTCCACCAAAATATATTAGAGTTAGACAATGCAACAATATAAATACTGAACAATTTTTTAATGACCTTGATAATATAAACGGGGCCAGAATTCTACTGATTCCTTCAGTAGAGGAAGCTTGGGATTTTTTCCATAGTTAAGTCTTGAATGTAATTGATAAACATGCCCCATTTAAAACAATTCGTACCAAAGGTAGACACCTCCCATGGATTAGCCCAGATCTTATAAGTATTTTTAAGAAAAGGGATACGGCATGGGAAAAATATACAAACGTTTGTAGATCAACTAAAAACGCTGCTGATTGGGACTCATATCATCAACTTAGAAATCACAGTAAAACACAAGCGCGTAATGCAAAATCGGATTATTACAAAGAAACCGGTAGGAGGCCACGGGGAAGACCCAGGACACGTTGGGAAGACTATGTCACCCGGCTGGCCTGGGAATGCCTCGGGATCCCCCGGGAAGAGCTGGACGAAGTGGCTGGGGAGAGGGAAGTCTGGGCTTCCCTGCTTAGGCTGCTGCCCCCGCGACCCGACCTCGGATAAGCGGAAGAAGATGGATGGATGGATGGACAAAGAAACCTTTAATCAAAACTGGAACAACCCTAAACAGTTTTGGAAGCACTTGGATCATCTTCTAAACAGGTCAAATGATACCACTGATTGTTTTCTTATAAATAATAATGTTATCTCAGAATCTCACATAATTTCTGAGGCCTTTAATGTACATTTCTCCTCTGTTAACTGTGCAGAGAGTACTGCGTATGTGGCCTATCCCTTAGATAAAACTGAAGCATCATTCTCCTTTAGTTAAATTTTACCCTCTGATGTACTGCAAGCGATCTCCGAAATGAAAAATAGCAGCGCCGGCCGAGATGGCCTCGAGGCCAAATTTATCAAACTTGGATCCTGAATACTAAGTTATCCATTATCTGACCTGTTTAATTTGTCTTTACGCACTTCTTCTCTCCCTATTATCTGGAAAACTGCAAGAGTAACTCCAATTTTCAAAGGAGGGGACAACACTGACTTGGGTAACTACCGCCCAATTTCTATCATTTGTAGCACTATCAACATTTTTGAAAATATTATTTTTCAACAAGCATACAATTACCTTAATGAAGTTAGTGTATTGTCTCCCTATCATTCTGCCTTTCGTTCTGGCGTTTCAACAACTACAGCTTTAGTTAAATTTACACATGATTACAAATATTCTCCTCTTTTGTACAGGTGCTATATTCTTAGACCTCTCAAAGGCTTTTGATCTAGTTGACCACTACATTCTCCTTGACAAACTTAAATCGGTAGGCCTTAGTAGAAATGCTCTCCTCTGGTTCAATGCCTATCTTCATAATAGACGCCAATTTGTTGCTTTTAAAGATGCAGTCTCAGTATCATGGAAAAAGGAGTTCTGCAGGATTAGGACCCCTTTTATTTTCTATATTTAATAATGACCTTCCTGGAGTGTGTACTAAATGCCAAGTATATTTATATGCTGACGATACTGTCGTCTATATGTCAGGTGCTAATATGAATCAGTTTCAGAATCAGCTTCAGGTAGATTTCAATTAAATTCAAAACTGGATTAGAATTAATTTGTTAAAACTTAATATGAAAAAATTCCTCTATATGCTTTTTGGAACTCGCCACTCGCTACTATTTGTGGATTTGAACATTTACTTTGACAATGGTACTCCAATGACCAAGGAGAATGCTGTGAAGTACCTAGGAGTCTGGCTTGACTGTGAACTTAACTTTAAATTACATATTGACTATATCATTAAGAGAACATACTCCTGCCTAATGCCACTATACAGATCATCAAACTGTTTTACATTTCAAGTCAGAAGGAAAATAATCTCTCAATTTATTTTACCAGCGGACATTGTTTATTTTAATACCTATGATATACACCTTAAACCTCTTAATGTTTTGTTTAACAGCCTGGGTAGATGTATTTTAAGTTGTCCATACAGAACTCATCATTGTCATTTATACACCCAACTCAACTGGCTCCATCCTGACAAGCGACGGCTTTACCACTGGTTTTTATTTATTTTAATCTACCAGCATATTTGAAATGTTTTCTTGTGCCCTTTACATCATCTTACCCTCTAAGACACTCTCAATAGTCTACATTTACTGTCCCTACTGTGCGTAAAGACCTGGCCATGGAGTTCCTTTTCTTTTAGAGCCCCCTTTGACTGGAATCATCTGTCAGTCTCTCTGAGGTCTTTATCAACTATTGGTCCCTTGAAAATGTCTATTTTTGTTTATCTTAAAACTGAATGCCACTGTATGTAGTATGTCCTTGGTTGGAATTTAATTTAATATTATTATATTTATTTTTACTGCATTATATGTTATTCTATTGTAAATATTGTAAATTCTGAGAGAGTTGTGTGAGCTGAGAGGTATCTCAGCAAAATTGTCTTTAATGATTGTCTATAATTGTTTGTTGTGTAACTTGTCCTGTGTTGTACTGTATTGTGTTAATTTTAAATGTCTTTGGTCCCCCTTGAAAACGAGATGCTGCATCTCAAGGGGTTTTCCATCAATAATTTGAAGTTAAAATTAAAATTTACGAGCCGATCTTTTACAAGACGACGTCTCAATGACGATGCGCTACGGAATTGGGTCACCGTCCGAAATTCAGGAGCTCTTAGACAGATGAATTCAAAGCAACATGTCGGTTTTCACCCACGATACCCTAGAATTGATTGTAAATTTTGTGAGACCTGAGCATTGGGGTGGGAAGAGCCTGTCTAGAGGTTGAAATTATAAAGAAAAAAGCAAAGCATTTATTTGTACTCCCCAACATCAATCAAACATGTTTCGCCATAAATCTGGCATTACTGGCAAACCGTAAATTGACAAAATACAGAAGCTACGACTGTTGGTTGTAACATGCACACCAGTGTAGTTTTGACTTTTGACACAGGCGTCACATTCAATGAAATTGTCAAATCTGAACAGTTGTTAGGGTGTAAAATTGTTGTCTTTTATCAGACTTCTGATAGCGCAAGAAAAACTTGGTTACATTTCAAACAGGAACACTGACGCAAGAAACTACACACTATCTTCTTTTGCACCAGAATCATTATAATGGGATAACTAATGTTAAGGGTTTTGTAGGTGTTACATTTTTCTGCAAGCATTGTCACAGCGGATATTCTTGCCAATACAAGCACTTATAAGAAAAAAGCTGCTGTGTCCATTCTTGCCAACCCTCCCGAATTTTCCGGGAGACTCCCGAATTTCAGTCCCTCTCCTGAAAATCTCCCGGGACAACCATTCTCCCGAATTTCTCCCGATTTCCAGCCGGACTTAAGGCACGCTCCCTCCAGGTCCGTGCGGACCTGAGTGAGGACAGCCTGTCGTCACGTCCGCTTGGCCAACCAAAAAGTAACCACAGAACACTATACCGTATAGTGTTCTGTGGTTACTCTTTGGTTAGCCGACGGTTTACGTTGTATTGCGCACCCTGACGGCAAGTGTGGGAGTCGGTTCTGAAGTATGAAGTAAAGAGACGTAACTTCGTCACCTCGCCTGGTTATTAACTCCAACCCAGAATATTACACTGCCCATACCTATGCTCCTTCAAAGGCTGTGCTACTGGCTGCACAGCATTGCACTTTCAAATATAACAATGAGTGGAGAGGAGTGTTATGTGTGTATATGTGTAAATAAATGAACACTGAAATTGAAGTATTTATATGTATATATTTATATATATTAAATAAAATACATATATATATATATATATATATATATATATATATATATATATATATATATATATATATATATATATATATATATATATATATATATACATACATATAGCTAGAATTCACTGAAAGTCAAGTATTTATTTTATTTATATATATATATATATATATATATATATATATATATATATATATATATATATATATATATATATATATATATATATATAAGAAATACTTGAATTTCAGTGAATTCTAGCTATGAATATACTCCTCCCCCTTAACCCCGCCCCCTGGCCCCGCCCACCTCAACCCCCCAAATCTCCCAAATTTGGAGGTCTCAAGGTTGGCAAGTATGGCTGTGTCTGCTGTACCGATTGTAAACAAGACCCAATGAATATAATGTATTGTGAAGATTGCAACAGATACTGCGCGAATACACGGTGTTATACACGTTATCCTGAGTTAAAATCCCACCCGAGCACTCAAAGGATGGTGAGCAATTGTCAGATTAATAAAAAATTCCCGGATTGTAAATGGGTTTATTATACATCTATCAAAGACCCTAAAGACCACAGATGTCCCGTCAAACTGTGTGCGATCTGTAAGCAACCTGAAATAACTATTTCAACAACTGACACGTCCAACGGAGCGTAAATTAAACATGTTTGCTACATGAGAACAAAGACAAAGAAAAGTTACTACTTATAGGGATGATACTTGAACCCGGTTTTCCCGGTTGTTCGATAAGAAAATTACTTTTTGAGAACCAGTACCCGTTATCAAGACCACTATTGTTGTCACGTGGGGGGGTCCGCAGCTCGCTGTGGGGTTGTTCTTCCGATGCAAAATCGGCTCCGGACGACAGTGTGAAGGTGAGCTTGGATGTATTAAACATAAATCACTCAAACTATCACAAACACAAACAATAAAGCAAAAAGGCAAGCGTGCCTAAAACACAAAAGAAGCTGCTAGTTAGCAGAAGCTATGGCCTGGACTAGGAAAACTTACTTGGTCAGCAAGAGACATAAACTGGTGTGACAAAGACAATGCAGGCAGAACGAGTGATGAACAAAGGTAGACTTAAATAACAGTGACATGATTGGTGAAAACAGGTGCGTGACTCAAAACGTAAAACAGGTGCGTGACGTGACAGGTGAAAACTAATGAGTAACCATGGAAACAAAACAAAACAAGGAAGTGAAACCAGGAACTAAGGAAGTCCAAAACTAACAGCATAACTAAACAAAACATGATCCGGACCACGGATCATGACAGAATCCCCTCCTCAAGGACAGATACCAGATGTCCATAAACAAAAAAAATAAAAAGAACAAGAGTCATGGGAGGGCGGGAGGGGGACATGGCGGTGGGTCGCCAGGCCAAGTGGCCCCGAATCCACCGACGCATAGTCATGTGTTCCACTCGCTGCCGCCGCAGGCGAGGTGGACGACCCGGGTAGGGCCACACCCGTGGCCGACGAGAAGGCGGGCGCACCCGGCGTGGCGGATGACCCGGCAGCGGCCACATCCGTGGCAGACGAGAAGGCAGGCGCTTCGTCGTCGTGACAGGCGTGGAAGTAGCAGATGACGAAGCTTGGCGTGGTGCGTCCTGGCAGCGTGGGTCCTGGTCTTGGCGGCGTGGGTCCTGGTCTTGGCGGCGTGGGTCTTGGTCTTGGCAGCGTGGGTCTTGGTCTTGGCAACGTGGAGCTGGAACCGGAGCTTGGCAGCGTGGAGCTGGAACTGGAGCTTGGCAGCGTGGAGCTGGAACCGGAGCTTGGCAGCGTGGAGCTGGAACCGGAGCTTGGCGTCGTGGAGCAGGAACTGGAGCTTGGCGTCGTGGTGCAGGAACCGGAGCTTGGCGTCGTGGTGCAGGAACCGGAGCTTGGCGTCGTGGAGCTGGTACCGGAGCTTGGCCACGTGGAGCCGGTACCGGAGCTTGGCCGCGTGGAACTTGACGTGGTGCAGGTGGCCTAGCTGGGGGTTGCTGCTTGGCAGGCCGAAAGACCGGTGGTGGTGGACGGGCCGGAGGTTGCTGCCTGGCTGGGCGCAGCTGAGTCACCCCACTATTACAGCTCCTGGCCCTAGCCCCCCCCTCAAGGAGCGGATACCAGACGCGCTCCCCGTCTGGAACCGTTTTTTGGGGTGGGTGGAGGGAGGTCAGGAGGGGGGCAGAATCCTCCCCATTAAATTGTCCAAAATGTCTATTCACCACCCCCACTTTAGACTGGGTCTGAAAAAAATCTAAATTTAGAAAACATTTTCTCAAAAGGATTCTTTTTTTAAACAAAGTCCTTAGTGGGCGGCTGACAGAGGGCGTAAATAGTATCTAAAAAAAAGTCTTGGTCTCTGACGTCATCACCAGTGGGCGGGATGACATCATCAGCACAGGTCTCCTGCGGCGGCGAGGAAGACTGGGCTGGTTGGGGAATTATGTTGTCCGGAGGAGGATCCTGGGGGAACGACGCGCCATGCTGGCGAAAAGAAGCCTTTCTGGTTGGCCTCCATCTTCGCCAGCGCGTCTCCATCACCTCGTCATTGCCCGTCTGCGGAAGAACGTCTGCTGCCTGCATACTGTCACGTGGGGGGGTCCGCAGCTCGCTGCGGGGTTGTTCTTCCGATGCAAAATTGGCTCCAAACGACAGCATGAAGGCGACCTTGGATTTATTAAACATAAATCACTCAAACTATCACAAACACAAACAATAAAGCAAAAAGGCAAGCGTGCCTAAAACACAAAAGAAGCTGCTAGTTAGAAGCTATGGCCTGGACTAGGAAAACTTACTTGGTCAGCAAGAGACATAAACTGGTGTGACAAAGACAATGCAGGCAGAACGAGTGATGAACAAAGGTAGACTTAAATAACAGTGACATGATTGGTGAAAACAGGTGCGTGACTCAAAACGTAAAACAGGTGCGTGACGTGACAGGTGAAAACTAATGAGTAACCATGGAAACAAAACAAAACAAGGAAGTGAAACTAGGTACTAACAGCATAACTAAAAAAAACATGATCCGGACCACGGATCATGACAATAGTAAAGAAAAAGAGTTGGTTCTTTATTCGAATCCCTGGGAACGAATCTCGTCCCGACAAGAAATGCCCCGTGTGATATCACAAGAAATGACGTCACGTAGCTCAGTCATTAGGCGCAGATAGGAAAAGCAGAAAAAAAATGGACCGGAAAAAGTGTTCCAAGGCATAGCTTAATTTCACCAAAAAAAACAAGGAAGCGACAATATGCAATTATTGCCAGGCTTCGCTCTCGTGTAAGCGGGGGAAGTACAACAAGCGTGTCGTGTCTTCGAAGCAGCGGCAGAGACGACGGAGAACGCCCCTCTTCTTCTGCCAGCTGCCCCTGTCCCAGTTACAGTGGCGGTGACGCCGGTTAGTAACTAAAGTTAATGTTGCCGGTTAATTTCCATATATGCTCACTTGTAGTAATGTACCTCTTATGTCAACCAGGACTGCAGTAATGTTAGCTAAACTAATGTTACCTAAGCATAGTCAGCAGCTAACGGTAACATTAACGTGAGCCTTTTTGTATGTGTCTGATAACGTTAACGTTATCTTGTAATCTACACCACGACAGAGTTTGCAAGTTTGTCTAATAAACTAGTGCTTTCTTTATTTCTTTAGTTTATTTGGAACATGAACACACTTACAGTATAATACATCACAGTTTCATATAATTTCACTTTACAGGAGTAGGAAGAAGTAAAGCTTATTTAATCCTACCCCTTTCCCACTTCTTAGCGTTTACAAATATATACATCATTTACTGACCTTTATATAATAAAACATCTGTGAATTAGTATATACAACAGTTTTGTAATATGTAATTAATTAATTCAGTCATTATTAATATACTGAGATGAAGAATATCTTATTTTCAATAAGGTTGAAAGTATTTCTCATAATTGTTCTTCTTTGTACTTTGTAAGCAGTATTCATTTGAACAACCTCTTAAACTGGATCATATCAGTACAATGTTTAACTTCTTTACTTAATCCATTCCATCATTTAATTCCACATCATTTTAGTTGTTTGCAATTTTACCAAATCATCGAACTTTAATATTTTTGACTCAATAAATAAAGTGTTTGTATGTTCTCTATATCCAACATTATGTATCAGTCTAATTAATTTTTTTGTTAACACGGTTAACGAATGTAGCGCACATTTGTAGTTATTTCCCCACATTTCTGCACAATAACTCAGATATGGTAATACTATAGTAGCGAGCAGTAGAGAATGTGAAGTGATTTGTTAAACCAAACATTGTGTGTTTTTTTCCATATACAACAACCTATCTGGACTCGATAAGAGAATCGATAAGGAATCGGTTCGATAAGAGGATTCGATAATAGGCTCGAACTCGATAATTTCTTATCAAACATCATCCCTACTAGCTTATTGTAAAAACGATGTTAAAATTCTGGCCGAAGGTATGTGCAACCTCCGCGATGAATTTGTAAAGACAACATCTTGCGACCCATGTGAAAGCGTCACAATTGCTTCTGCAGCATTGTCGGTTTTTCAAACCAATTTCCTAAACCAAACCAAATACAATCGCAATTCCCTGTCCAAACAATTACGCTACGAGTGAGAAAGCTTTCTCACACGCTTCTATTCAACGGCTGGAGTTTCAAGCCTTCTCACGAGGTATTCCAATAAGACATGCTTTGAATGGCGGTGAGTTTAAAATTGGCAGGTATTGTGTAGATGGATGTGCAGAGTTAAATGGTCCGAAAACTGTCTTTGAATTTCTAGGATGCTATTTTCACGGGTGTCCCGAATGTTTCAACCTCCATGATAAATCACCTCTCTCTCAGACATGTTTTAACGAACTGTACTCAAGCACTTTGGAGAGGATTTCTGTGTTACAGACTTATTACAACATTCAGACTGTCGTGGTCAGGTGGGAATATCATTGGAATTTCATGAAAAAATCTAATCTTTCTGTTAAATCTTTCTTGGAGAGATTTCAAGAACCAATCCCGATAGAACCTAGACATGCCTTATATGGTGGTCACACGGAGGCAATCAGTCTACGTCATGTAGCCGGTCCACAGGAGCAAATAAATTATGTTGACTTCACATCGCTTTATTCTTTTGTAAACACGAAGTGTCAATACTCTCTTGGTCATCCAAAAATTATTAGAAGCAATTTCCACCATGTTGAAAACTACTTTGGATTAATACATGCTAAAGTACACCCACCACGAAAATTGTTTTTCCCTCTGTTGCCTATGAGAAATGACATGGGAAAATATTTTTCACACTTTATCGCACATGCGCATTCATGAACAATCAGGTTACATCATGTACGCACAATCTCAATGAGAGGTCCCTTCAAGGTGTATGGGTGACGGTCGAGGTAATTGAAGCATTGAGAAAGGGATACCTTCTGGCTGAAATTTATGAAGTATGGCACTTTGAAGAGAAATCAGACAAACTGTTTAAAGATTATATCTACACATTTCTTAAACAGAAACAAGAAGCCTCAGGATATCCTTCAGGAGTTGAAGATCTTTCAAGTAAGCATGCTTACATCAGTGATTACAAAGAGAATCAAAGTATTGGACTCGAACCTGGGAAAATTCTCTACAATCCCGCGAAAAGACAGATAGCTAAGACTTTACTCTGTAGTCTCTGGGGTAAACTCGGGCAAAATGGGAACCATCTGGCGACCAGTCTCGTTAACACGCCTAAACCATTTTTTAAATTTGTCTTTTTTAGCAGGTTTGACATTTCAGTTTCACTTCATGAACGATGATGTGGCACTCGTTCAACGGCGGCATGGTCCTCAGTGTGTCTCACCAGTAGGTGATGCAAATATTTTTATAGCAGCATTTACAACTTCATATGCACGCCTTGAACTCTACAGGTACAAGCAATTAGATTTGTTCAAAGAACGTGTTTTGTACTGCGATACTGATTCTGTGGTGTACGCATTCACTCCCTCTGATCAATATAATCCACCACCCGGTAATTATTTGGGTGATTTGACATCCGAATTAGATCCTGATGATTTTATTTGCAACTGGTCAGCGCTGGGTCCAAAATCGTACGCCTATTTTACAAAACGAGGTAAAGCAACTTTACGTGCTAAAGGGATTACACAAAATTATAAAAACTGTCAAAAAATTCACTTTGACACTCTGACTGACTATCTCAAAGATTCTGACAGCGATCGTAAAATCCCCGCTCAATATAATAAAATAACACGCAATATGAAAACATTTGACCTCACTAATAAACAACGTGTGATCAACCTCGCGCTTGTCTATGACAAGAGACGTTTTTTTGCAGATGGGAAAACATTGCCATTTGGCTGTTAGATAGTTGGTGAAATACTGTGTGTAGATTAATGATGAGTTGACCTGATGAGAATGCTACACATTTCTTATTAGACTTATTTGGCTTTTGTATTTTATGAGGGTTTCTATATGTATTATTTATGTACTGTGATATGTGTACTGTATTAAATAAAATATTATATGAAATATGTATTGGACAATAATTCACAAAAAAGGTGTATCAATAAAGTATTTCATTCATCATCTATGGTCATTCTTTTCTTCCTGAATTCTATGTGGATATCTACTGTATATGTATTCTTTATGTACTGTGATATGTATTCTGTATTAAATAAAATTGTATATGACATATGGGTAACCCTTTAGTATGGGGAACATATTCACCATTAATTAGTTGCTTATTAAAGTAACAAATACTTAATTTAGAGTTATTTGGACACTAGGGGAACATATAAGGGTTAGGGTTAAGGTTAGGGTTACTAATAAGCAATAATTCTGAGGTTATTGAGGGAATACTCTTAGTTAATGGCTTACTGATTGAATAATAAGGCCGTGCTGAATAAGGTATTAATAATAATAATAATTAAGAGCCAATATGTTACTAATTTGCATGTTAATAAGCAACTAATTAATTAGAGATTGAATAAAAATAATGAGTAACCGTTTTCAAAGTTTTCACGGTCAATACATAGCGACGAGTCTCTGATATGTCTGTTTGTACCCAGATAAAAGTTATAAAATTCACGAACACTCTGATTTGTGTGAAATCGTGGTTGGCATGGTTTTGCAGGGATGAAACGTGAATTCACGCTGAGCGAGAAGTATTCAAGATTTGCATGCTGGAACTTGAAGGGGTTTAATTCCCATGTTCCAACAAATGCTCTATGGTCGACAATTCCTACGATATATATTTTGGAAGTTTTCCCAAATATAAGTTATCCTGAGAACACACACGCGATTGTGAAAGGATAGTAAAATTCTTAACCACTACACGGGTTATTGGGTAAATGGCATTGGATTTCATTAGAGCTGCTGACATCAGGGGAGACTTGTACTTTTTTGACAAAATTGAAATTAAATTGTACCCAGCCTCAGACATCAATGTAAAAATACTTTTAGCTTTGACAAGTTTCAAACGTACATCCACATTGTTTAGCAAGAGTCTTTCAGAAAAAAAAAAGTCAGTGTGCAGGGGTCCAATTAACACAAATGGGCATGAAGTACGACCAAAGCTTGCACGTTTGACAAGACCTTTGTTTGTGGCATCATCTCCCATGTTGATTGAATCCAAATCCTCGCCATCATCTTTGTACCACAGCCCTCCTGAAAACTGGGACTCCAATGTTTTACGTGAAAAGTTGAGCAGGGTTTCAATAATATATCTGTAAGGATGTGTTGCGGATGATGAGCTGATGAGGACATAGTTTAGTCTGGCGTCTACCTGTGAGAATATAGTATTCAGAGGATATTTTATTATCACACACTTTTCATCAGCACCGAGATCCGTGCCATCGGCTTTAGTAATCTTAAGTCGTAGATAGAGCAGTGTTGAGTTGAGGTCAAAATAGAAACTTCCGCTTCCTGGTACCATGAAATTTAGCACTTCTTGATTGGTGATAAAGTTTAAAGGGTGGATCGCTACATAATTGGTCTGATCTATGGATAGCCATGTCATCGGTGGTGCAAAAAGGTCCAGTTGTGATTTGGTACCCTGTGTCGAGAGATGAGTGAGAGACATGTTTCAAAATATATTTCTTCCGCCTTGTTGTTTTTTAAGGTTTCGCTGTATTTTTGCAGAGGTTTTACGCTTTTTTATGGCTGTAATCTGTGGTAATTATGTTAGACTTCTTTTTCCTTTTCAACGTGCGATGCGTGGTTGACCTGATCCTTCCTGTGGATCCTGACGCTGACTGGCACGATTGACAATATGACTGGTGACTGCTCCAGCGACGTCGGATGCTATCCCCTTGGCTGCAGTTTTCAAATTTGGTTTAGCAATATTAGCACCGTGTTTAAGAAAGAGTAGGACACATCTGAATGTTCTACTCAGCATGGATCCAAGACCTCGTCCGTAAATTACAGGTGTCTCTGCAAAGCCACTTATTGAACCACCTCCAGCCTGGTTAACGCAATAATTCACAAACCTTTGCAAACTCATTTTTTGGCATTGAATTCAGATGAACTACTTTAATATTAATCTAAAATGTAGCTTGCAAATTGTTTTCCCGTATGTGAACCGTATAGGGGTGTTTAAATCTGTTTTTAATTCAATTTGGATATCCTGTATGCGCTGTTTATTAACAGGAACGTAGTGTAAACAATTGTAGGAGAAAGTGACCAGATCACCATATGATCCTTCCTTTTTAATGATTCTTAGAAGTGGTACAACATAGTCTCCAACATGCTGGGCTTCTACAATATTTGTACATACGTAAAAATTGTACTGGCCTCCATTAATATCGCATGGATATTTACTCTTTGCTTTTGTCAACGTTTCTACCCATTCACCTGGTTCAAAATCCAACATGTAGTAGGTAAGTGGGGCTTCAAACTTAATAGAAAATCTACCAGTCCCAAATATTGAAATTATTTTGTTTATAGAACTGTAATATACAATTAGATAAACTTTTACACTCTTAAGTATAGCGTTCATCTCTTTCACTGTTTGTTCAACATTGTCATAATGCCCTGACAGGATTTTCAGATAGTGTGCGGGATCCTCTGGTCTCGTATGATCTGTTAGCTCAAAACCCCCTTTAGAAGCCATAATATTATTCCATGCATGACAATACATTATCTCAGCCAACGCCACCTCATTAGATCCTTGTAATATTATAGGTTGGGACAATGTAACCGTATAATTTGAGTTGTCATTGTCAGGAAATATGTTGTGACATGCGTTTGATGGTAACGTCACATAGAAGGAGGCATGTTCGTCCATTATTCTGTTTTCCGTTGTTTCTTGTTTCTGTTTCTCCGAAGGTTTATAACCTCTTTAGCAGGTAACCACGAGTCAAACTGACGTGGCCATCCATGCCATTGAACTAAAAGCATCTTTTGACCGTTTTTAATTTTCCTGTCTAAAATGTTTTCTATATGAGAATGTCTGTAACGCATGATTCTCACTTTCTGCAATTATGGTTCATAGAATGTCCCTTTCAGGATTTCACCTCTTCCATCTCTTTAATTTATATACAGGGGGGAATCTGGGAATACACTTGTTTACTATAACATTTTCATTGGTAAATGATTGTTCATACATTTTATCGAATACACCACGGTATTCCGAAATCCTTACAATGTCACCCTCTTTGAATTTAAACGCAGGAGGTTTATCGGTCAGTGGTAGTGTCCCGTTTAAATTTTCAAACACTTGTGATGTCTTGGCAGGTGTTACCTGCACAGGTTTCATTTTTATACTACTGTGATAACTATTGTCGTAACTGTCAAGCAAATCTTGAATCACGTCCACGTACCTTCAAATGTTTTTAGCTGTGAAAAACGGCCACGTTTTTGTCTTCAATGTTCGATTAAACTGTTCAACCACAGAGGCCTTTAGATCGCTACCTGTTGCAAAATGTCATGTTATGTTTGTTCATTAGTTTTTTTAAAAACACGATTAAAAAATTATTTTCCTGCATCGGTTTAAACTTTAACAGGGTTACCGCTCTCTTCTAAAATTGAAGAAAAGGCTGATGCAACTTCAGACGCCGTCTTGTTTTTTAACACACGTGCGTAAGCATTCTTTGAAAACACATCTATTACTGTAAGTAAGAATTTAAAGGGATTTTTGTTTTTATATAGAGAGGTCATATCACAAAGATCAGCTTGAAATTGATATAGAGGACGTGGGGTAAAAACACGATTTCTAGCAAATGTTTTTCTGGCTGTTTTGTGTAAATTATATGCATCCTGAGCTTATAGCCATTCTTGCACTTGAGAAATGCTAACTTTTTCACCCATCTGCTTTTCTACAGCTCTTTGAAGTCTCTCTATACCTGCATATGATCCGGCTCTTGCAAGGTCATAGTAAATACATCTCAGTACACTTTCTGTCTTGTCTAAAGACATGTCTACTAATGGCCAGAAAAGATGAGAGTGCATCCCTTTGTGTTTTTTATTGAATACAAGTTTCTATATATTAAAACAAACACCAATTGTTAATAATTCTGACACAAGTTACACATTTTAATGAGTAATACACGTTTCTATAATAAAAAAACAATTGTTAATAATTCCGACACAAGTTACACATTTTAATGATTAATACACATGTTTCTATAATAAAAAAAACTATTATTAATATTTCAGACACAAGCTGCATTTAGTACACCAATCAACATAAATTTTATGTTTTGTGTTTTTTATTGAATACAAGTTTTAAAAGATAGGTTTAGATTGGTTTTGGTCTATAATAACACCCCATTTTTTTTAAGGATTCCAGAAACCTAGGAAATGCTCCAGCAAATCCTCTTTCTCCCTTTTTCCATTGGTGTATATGTTTGTGATCACGTCAACCTTTTCTAAAAGGTTTTCTTCAGTCTTTAGTTCATTAAGAAAAGCATCTGCTGCCCCTTCCACTCTACCCTCTACTATGTCTAACCCAATTATTTCCAAGGCATACTTTACGTCATACGTCAACACTTTGCCTATTAAAAGTTTAAAGTTAGCAGGAAAATATCGAGGTTCTAGAGGATAGAGACATGGATGTTGTTGTTGTTGACTGGGATGCTCAATCTGACACCCGTAACAGTCTTTTTTCACCTGTTCAAACACCACCGCTCGCACAGCCGTTGCAATGCAGGCCTTCACAGTCTCTGGAAAATCAACACTTTCTTGCAGCCGTTGATAAGGTTGAGGCGAGTTAGATGGTGTGAAGAACGCATCCAGGTTTGCCTCTTTGTAAACTATATCTGTTGGACCTTCTTCTGTGCTCGCATATTTAGGACCGTATGGAGGGTATGACGGTATAGAGTAAGATACATCAGAGACATCAAAATCAAATGCAGAACTTCCTGCTATGCAGTATGGCGAGTCAGGGTAGAAGCAGACGCCATCACAGATTACATCGGCGGTGAGATGGGTGTAGCTCCTAGCAGGGTCCTGGTATACCTCACTCTGAAGGTCTTAACAGTCTGCGTGGTGGTTGGAATCAGCATCCTGAGAGACATTGGGGAGACCATCCACAGAGTTGTCCCCAGAAAAGTCTGCCACGATGATATAAAGCACCTTGTAGCTCCTCATATACAGTATATATATATATATATATATATATATATATATATATATATATATATATATATATATATATATATATATATATATATATATATATATATATATATATATATATATATATATATATATATATATATATACGTTTGAAATTAGTGGGTGTGTCTTGTTGGAGGGTTTAGTATGTAGAATCTCATGCAGAATTACCTTCTATTCCAGATCCCGTCCTCTTCCATGTTAAGAATGGTGGTCAGATTTATATGTCTTTTGCAGGTTTTCACACATTGAGTTGTAGCTTCAGATTGAGTTTTTTCAGTAGGATCTGTTTGCGGTTTTCTTGACTGAAAAAAATAGCCATTTCTTTTAAGAGTTTGTCCAACTCCGGGAAGTGAATTGCGAAATTCCACTCTCTCTACATTAGTCTTGGGATGGAATACATTGTCCTGACTGTATCTCACCAACATCAAATGTGTGACTTGAACAGTCAATGAGAAAAAATCCAAACTTACCACGTAATACTGAATCTGCTGTCGTCTGTAGACACAATATTGAATCCCTGTAACCGACATAGCCCTGATAGTCTACACATTGCATGTACCCTATATAATCTTGAATCATGGTCTTCACTTTTTCCTTTGATTAATTCTGGGTTAAGAACCTTTTGACATCTGTGCTGACAGTGCACATCTGTACCTTTAGATAGTAAACTTGCAATTACTTTCCAGTCTTCTGATCAATGAAGCTCAACAAGCTTCTTCAACTTCTCATCCTCTTCCCGTGTCCAGAGCGTTTTCCCAAGGTGGTACCAGGCTTTGCCATCATGCCGTCGTAATCGTGCTCATACATCTCAGCCTCTTCCTCATCCTCCTCACTGCTGTAAACACTGTTCCTCGGCCGCCGAGTCATGTCAGTCACTTTCCCCGGTGTGCTGCCTCTCAAGCTGCATCTTTTCGCTCGTACTTTCACTTCTTTGTTCTCCCCGAGCGCCATATTCGCCACCAGAGTGTTCCTACTCTTCTGAATTGGTACTCACACGGGAGGTAGAGCCGCTTGCTCTGCCGCTGTGTGTATTTCACGTCGCAACACTCTGGATTTCCACACACCTTCAGTGAGTTTCTGTGGATTGTCTGTGCATGACATATGGCTCGGGGTTGCACCAAGTAGATAACTTTCCTCTCCCTTGTCTATTCCTGTCCCGTGCCCACACTCTCTCCCCAGGTACGAGAGGGAAAGCTCTCGCCTTCTTGTTAAACTGTTTCTTGTTTTGTGAGGCTGCGTCATCCATTCTTTTCCTAGCCAGACCATAGGCCAGGGACAACCTCTGTTGGTGATCTTTCACCCACCCACCCATATCATGCCTCAACTGTTGGGGTCCTACACCTAACCCCTCATCTACTGGGAGAAGCAGGTGTCGCCCAAACATGAGGAAGGAGTGGATATTACCGGTTGCGCTGTGTGTGGTGTTATTGTATGCATGTGCCAACTATAGCAAGTACTCGGGCCAATGATTCTGCTTAGCTGTCTCTAGGGAGCGGAGCATATTTAACAAAGTTTGATTAAAACACTCTGCATTGCCATTACCTGCAGGGTGGTGCGGGAACGTCATGAGGTGGCCGCTGGGCTTGGTGTAGCCATGGCCGACAGAGAGTGGTGAGCTGGTGCCCTTGGCCGTGCTCTGCAGGTAGCCCTCCTGCTCCACCTTGCACCTCATGGTGGAGTTCCAATGTTTTTTTTATGGCATTGTCGGTCCTGCCGGGGAGCAGCTTAGCGATCTCGGCCCAGCGGTTGCCCAGCTTCTCGTGCACCTGGTAGATTATGTGGTCCTCCTCCTCGGTCCACGAGGTCTTCTTCACCTCCGGGTTAAGGTGGTTGTGCCATCGCTCATGGCACTGCTTGCCGATGCGCCCCTTCAGGTGCTTGGTGATAACCGACTAGCGGTTGGCACCATACTTTTGAACCAGCTCTATTACCCGCTGGTCTTCTTCTTTGGTCCAGGGTCCTTTGATTAATTCTGGGTTGAGAACCTTTTGCCATTTGTGCTGACAATGCACATCTGTACGGTTAAATAGTAAACTTGCAATTACTTTCCAGTCTTCTGATCCATGAAGCTCGACAAGCTTCTTCAACTTCTCATCCTCTTCCCGTGTCCAGAGCATTTTCCCAAGGTGGCGGTTACCAGGCTTTGCCATCATGCCGTCGTAATCGTGCTCATACATCTCAGCCTTTTCCTCATCCTCCTCACTGCTGTAAACACTGTTCCTCGGCTGCCGAGTCATGTTAGTCACTTTCCCCGGTGTGCCGCCTTTCAAGCTGCTTCTGTTTGCTCGTACTTTCACTATCAGCGCCGGATTTGTTCTCCCAGAGCGCCATAGCTGTATTCACCACCAGTGTTCCTACTATTCTCAATTGGTACTCACACGGGAAGCAGAGCTGCTCGCTCTGCCACTGCGTGTATTCCCCGTCGCAACACTCTGGATTTCCCCAGGACTGTCCAACAGCGTTGGACCCGTCGCTCCCCGCGTCGTCAGCGGTCAATTGCTACCTCCTGTCATCCTCCATGCGTGCAACGTGAAGTCACCAAGGTCCAAAAGACCCGAGCTGCGAAAAGGTGCACGGGCCAGCCGCCCGTCGCCTCCGTTCCATCAAACTCCTTTTCTTCAGGCGTGACGGCCCTCCTCACCGCTGCCGATTGGCTGCCCTGGCTATGTGTGTGCTCCTATTCGGCGGTAAAACTGTCACTCAAATAAAAACAGGGCTCGACAGGTGCAGGCAATTAGGTCCATCAGTAACTACAGGGTAGAAGTAACGTTAAAACTCAGCACGTTCAAACAAAACCAAATCAATAAAACCAATCAATAAAAAGCATGCACATAAAACCAACAAAATATATAACATGCATAAAAACAATAAAATCCAGAATAACATTAAAGGGTAGAAATAAAAGGTGACAACAGGATTGGAAGGCCAGGAAGAGAAAAGTGAGTACGATGGTTAAAAGAGGCAGCGAGTGTGCGCATGAGGCGCAGCATTCATCTCTGTCAGTGTGTTGGTCAATATAGTCTGTGGCATCAACCACTATATGTCACTGAACATGATTGATATAGCAATAACCTGTTTACCCAGGTGGTTTAAATCAGTGGTATTCTTGCCCATATTGAATACAAACAGCCCAAACTGTCCTCAGTGCAATAGTTTACAAGTTTGATTTGTGTGTACACAATATTGTCTCCATACACACACAGAAAATACGCACGCACACACACACACACACACACACACACACACTGACCCTTGGCTCAGGGCTGCACACATTGGCTCAGGACAGTGTTGGAAAAATACAATGGCGAGAAAAAAACCCAGAATACTCATACTACACAAAGTCCTTGAACAAATGGTACTTGTTTACACTCCTCTTTTAGCTTAAAACCCATCTAAATATCATGCTCATTTCAAGAAAAAAATAATACATATAGGGCCTGATCTACTAAAGTTGTGCAAGTTTTAAAACACGTGCAAAATTAAGAGCTCACGCAAAGATGATCTACTGAGCTCGTGTTCAGGGGATTGCATCTCTTAAAAGGGTCATGTATTGATTTTTTTCTACATTTAAAACACTTTCTTGTGGTCTACATAACATGTAATGGTAGTTTTTTGATGAAAATTTTGCTGAAAATTTTGCAGAAAATTTAGCGATCACATGAGATAGGCTCCAGCACCCCCGCGACCCCAAAAGGGACAAGCAGTAGAAAATGGATAGATTGATGGATGGGTGCGGCCAGGCAGCTCTGAGAAGATGTCTCTGCTTCGGCCTATAAGCTCCTTTAAGTCCTGTGCGTGTGGGAGACAGTTCAGTCCCTATGCCTACTGGTGGTTCTGTCTGTGGAGAGAGGGTGGTTAACAAGGCAGGGACAGGGGTTGTTTCCAAAGCATGCCATTTCTTTAGCAGATGTATGTGATATATCTGATTGCCTTTTCGCCGGCTTGGCCGTCTCACCTTGTAATTAATAGGACCCATCTTCTCCACAACCTCATACGGCCCCTGCTACTTGGCCAGGAACTTACACTCATGGGTTGGAACCAACACCAGGACCTTCTCACCTGGTTGGAGCTCCCAAATCTGTTTTCCTCTATTGTAGGTGCGAGCCTGCTCAGCTTGAGCCTTCTCCATGTGTTGTCACACCAGAGGCCACACCTTCTTCATTCTCCCCTGCATCTGCTCGGCATGGTCCACTACTGAGCGGTGGGGTGACGGCTGGCTCTCCCAGGCTTCCTTTGTGAGGTCAAGAAGGCCTCGGGGGCGCCGCCCATAGAGGAGCTCAAATGGCGAGAATCCGGTAGAGGCCTGGGGAACTTTTCTAACAGCAAAGAGCACGTGGGGAATGAGCTGGTCCCAATTCTTTCCATCTACGTCAATCACCTTTCTCAGCATCTTTTTTAATGTTGCATTGAACCTTTCAACCAGACCGTCCGTTTGGGGATGGTACACTGAGGTCTGTAGCTGCTTCACTTTCAACCATGTACACAAAGCTTTGACGACTTAAAACATGAAGCATGTGCCCTGGTCCGTCCAAATTTCTTTGGCGATGCCCACCCGGCTAAAGAGCAGGAACAGTTCTCGAGCCACCGCTCGAGCTATGGCGGAACGAAGGGGAATGGCTTCGGGAAAGCGAGTGGCGTAGTCCATAATCACCAGTATGTACCTATGGCCTCGGGCTGACTTGGGAAGAGGCCAGACCACGTCCAGTGACACCCGGGAGAATGGGACCTTGATGATAGGCGGGGGAATGAGAGGGTTACGGACCGTGGGGCGGGGTGCAACCATCTGACACTCTGGACAGGTTCGACAGAAGTCCTCCACAGCCCTCTTCACCCCTGGCCAATAAAATCTCCCCAGGACTCTGTCATAGGTTTTTTGGACAGCCAGATGTGCCCCCATCTGGTGAGTATGAGCTAAAAAAAGAACTTGTGATACAAAGTCCTTAGGCACCAACAACTGTTCACTTTCACCCCCACCCTCCTTAGCTGTGACCACTCGATACAATAGCCCCTTTTTTACAGCGAAGTGAGAAGAAGTCATGTTACTCACCCCCTCAGGTTTGGATCCCTCCACTGGGCGGTGGCGAACTCCCCTGGTGTGGCGGCACTATCCCTGTCCAGCTGTTGCATAGAAGCGCCACAACGGTCACAAAGGCGGAAGAAGGCTGCAGCAAAGATGGGCCCCCAATTGTCTTGGTCTCCATGCCATTGGACTTTGGCCTTCTCTTTGCCAAGGACAGTGTGGTGGCTGTCCGTGCACCAGTCTCCCCACTTTAAAAGTTTCCACGCACAGGCGTTCTCCTGACGGCAATCCCACCAACAGGAGGACAATCATACTCGTTTCGAGTGATCGCCGCCGACGATATACATCAAGCATTCTGTTTGTGAGAAAGTGGAGTGTGTGTCTTACCGCCTGACAGCGTCCCATGCACAGGTAGAGTGAGCCCAGGTTCAAGCTGCTGCCTTTATGCTCCCAGGCTGATCAGAACCCAGGTGTGCTCCATTGGTAATTAGACACAGCAGTCATCTCAAGCTGATTGAGGAGGAATGCATGCAGGTAGGTACCGCCCCTAAACCACTCTGCCTAAGGCCACATCTCTGCTGAGCTGAACCTGGGCACACCTCTTACCTCCGATAGGACGCTGGTCAGCCCGGCCCCATAGAGACACTCCACAGTATGTGTATGTATATATATACATATATGTATGTGTATATGTATACATATACATATATGTATGCATATATGTATACATATATGTATATACAGTATGTATATATATATTTATGTTTACGTATATGTCAGGGATGTAACGATTTTATAATTACAGCGGTATTTCGGTTTCAAAGTCTTCTCAATAATACTGTGACGTGTGACGGTATCCAACGAAAACTTGGTGAGTGTAGTTTTCTTCTGCCGTTTTTGCATTGGCCGGGTCTGTAAATAAACTACATCTCCCAGAATCCTTTTCTTGGCACGGGACCGCCAAGGTAGGTTCGTGGACCACCGTAAGCAGGATGTCACAAGGTGTTGGTGACGAACCCCAAGATGCAGAGATGGCAGGCTTTGTCCAGGAAAACATGATTTAATGTCCATAAAATAAAGAAAATACACAAACCAGGAACTAGGAATGGCCAAACTGAAAACAGGAACCAGCAAACAGAAAAACTGGAAATAGCTAGCGGCTAACAGGATCTGGCTAACAGGAAAACACAAAACTAGGAGCTAGGAGACAGCAAACTGTAAATAGCAATTAGGAACTAGCAAACAGGAACAGCTTACCGCAAACAAAGACATAGACAAGTATTAGCGACACAGGTAGTGATGATATCGACAGGTAGTAGACAATGACATCGACAAGTCATAACGACAATACTCCAGCCCTGACTGGAGGACAAAGCAAGTCTAAATAGCAGCTGGCTGATTGACACCAGGTGTGGCCCGGTGTCAATCAGCCACAGCTGAGGGGAAAAAGCACTCAGGGATACAAGCAGGAAATAAAGACAGACACAGAGGAAAAACTAAAACATGACCAAACTGTCAGGGACAAGCCTGACACAGGAAGTGAAGTGTGTTTGTGCTTGTTGTAGTTAAAATTGTTTTTTGGACTTTAAATCTGTCCATAACTTTTTCAGTTATTTTGCTAACACACAGCCAAAGCCCAGGCCAAAACATAACCGCTATAGCGGAGGTAAGAAAGTCTGCGTTCTGCAAAGCTCATAAACTGTCACACTGAAAAGATATTTGAAGCCATTATTAAAAGTTATTTTGTTAGTATGCTGAAAATGAATGTATTTCTATATCAAGAAAGGATGATTAAACTATAGCATTGTGATTTGTCTTCAACCTTGTCATCTTGCCATTTCCTGACCTGTGCTGTCATGGTTAGAGTGATGAGGACATGTGGAAGTTTTCTCTTTATATTGTGGTTTCAAAATAATGACATTTTAGTAGAATGACATTTTAGTCTGTAAGCAATCTCTGGAGATCTTTTGTTTGTCACCTCAAGAAGAGGCCTTAATATTGTTTGAATGAGGCAAACACTAAGAGGGCTTTAGGGCTGGGTAAAATATAATCAATTATGGATCCATATCTTTCAAATTTTACATTATTGATTCACATGCACTGGTCATCTTGTGTAAGCAGCAGCAATATCACACTATGCAAACGTTAGCTTCCAACAACAAGTTGTCAGGAGCAAAACAACACAAACTGTAGGACTTACTAGCATTACCACACAATTATCTGCAGGCAATTTAGATACAGTACAATAATAGAAGCCATCGCAACTTTTGGCAAAGATTTATGGCCGCACTTGCAAGCTTCATGCGGCTCGTTTAAGTCAGCCACACTACGTTATGCAGCTAACTGAGATGTATTTCTATTCAATATATTTGTAACTGACAGTCTTGTAAGATGGCCGCTAATGCGATAGGAAGCCATAACTTGGGAGCTACTTTTGTGGGCTTCAGCTCTGCCTTCAACACCATCCTCCCTGGACTGCTACGAGACAAGCTCTACCAGCTCAGCGTGCCCGACTCCCTCTGCAGTTGGATTAATGACTTCCTGACAGACCGAAGACAGCACGTACGGCTGGGGAAGATTGTCTCGGACAGTCGAACCACAAACACTGGTACTCCTCAGGGCTGTGTACTCTCCCCCTGGCTCTTCTCCCTGTATACAAACTGCTGCACCTCCAGTCACCAATCCGTAAAACTGCTCAAGTTTGCGGATGACACCACCCTCATCGGGCTCACCTCGAATGGCGATGAGTCCGCCTACAGGAGAGAGGTGGACCGGCTGACGTCCTGGTGGAGCCTCAACAACCTGGAGCTGAACGCCCAGAAAACAGTGGAGATGATCATGGACTTCAGGAAAGTCACAGCCCCACCATCCCCCCTCACCCTGATTGACTCTCCCACCCCCGTCCCCATTGTGGACTCCTTCCGTTTCTTGGGCACCACCATCACCCAGGACCTCAAGTGGGAGCTGACCATCAGCTCCCTCATCAAGAAGGCCCAGCAGAGGATGTACTTCCTGCGGCAGCTGAGGAAACTTAAGGTGCCGACCGAGATGCTGGTCCAGTTTTACTCAGCCATCATAGAGTCCATCCTGACCTCCTCAATCACAGTGTGGTTCCCCGGCGCCACAGTCCAGGATAAGAATAGACTGCAGCGCATCGTGCGTGCTGCTGAGAAGGTGATTGGCTGCAAGCTCCCATCCCTCCAGGACTTGTTCTCCTCCAGGACCAGGAGGCGTGTGGGTCGGATCACAGCTGACTCTTCTCACCCTGGACACACACTATTCTCCCCTCTCCCCTCAGGCAGGAGACTACGCTCCATCCAGACCCACACCTCCCGCCACCTGAACAGTTTTTTCCCCTCGGCCATCAGGCAAATGAACAATAACTCCTAACAGCAGCTCCTTGAATTCCTTCTAAGTCTATCTGATCTGATAGCTCAGTCACAGCTCTTTTTATACCAAATATTTGTTATATGTGTTTTATGTCGCACGTTTGCACCAAGAAAAATTCCTAGTTTGTGAACCCGTTCTCAAACAATGGCAATAAAACTATTCTGATTCTGATTCTGATCTTCCGCACACAGCACCGTCATCAATTGCGCCAGAGACACCAAGAGCACACTTTAGGCATTCACAATAAAATCAATCATCTGTCTGACTGCACCAATAAAGGTCGCAGAAAATTGCTTACATATTTACTGTTATTATTTTTCACTCAAACAATATCTTAATGCAACTTGCAGTGACAGAATATTGCATTACAATTACACTTTCAGTCGTAATTCCTTTCTCATTTCAAAAGTGCACTTTTGAAACGGTCTTGTTAACAGTTGAACTTTAAACTTCCCAAAGTTCTGTTGGCGGGGGACTCCCAAAGACCTCGGCCCTGTCCCACCTTAACACGTGTTCGTTATTTAATCAGAGGGAAATTGAAGGTTATCAGACACGTATTTCAATGCTCAATCAGTTACACTTATTTGCATTAACAATATAAATATACTTAGAGAGGCACTCTGGACTGTTGGCAAAACGATTACCAAACTCGTTGGATTATGTGAAGGCAAGAGTCCCGTTACTCAAAATCCTTCTCTTTTTAAGCTAATACAAGAGGAAGTCCTCTGGGTAGGGGCCATACATGTGGGCCCCCGTGTTCTTTCTTTTCGTACTTTGATATGTTCTGTGATAGAATAGAACAGAACCTGTTCACATTTCTGCAAAAACCAGCAGGCCATGAGGTTCAGTGATGCACAATACATTTCACTTTGATCTATCCATCCATCCATCCATTTTCTTCCGCTTATCCGAGGTCGGGTCGCGGGGGCAACAACCTAAGCAGAGAAGCCCAGACTTTCCTCTCCCCAGCCACTTTGTCCAGCTCCTCCCGGGGGATCCCGAGGCGTACACAGGCCAGCCGGGAGACATAGTCTTCCCAACGTGTCCTGGGTCTTCTCCATGGCCTCCTGCCGGTCGGACGAGCCCTAAACATGTCCCTATGGAGGCGTTCGGGTGGCATCCTGACCAGATACCCTAACCACCTCATCTGGCTCCCCTCGATGTGGAGGAGCAGCGGCTTTACTTTGAGCTCCCCTCGGATGACAGAGCTTCTCACCCTATCTCTAAGGGAGAGCCCCTCCGATCCATTGAGAGCTGAAGATCCTGGCCAGATGAAGCCATCAGGACCGCATCATCTGCAAAAAGCAGATACCTAATCCTGCAGCCACCAAACCGGATCCCCTCAACGCCCTGAGTACACCTAGAAATTCTGTCCATAAAAGTTATGAACAGAATCGGTGACAAAGGGCAGCCTTGGCGGAGTCCAACCCTCACTGGAAACGGGTCCGACTTACTGCCGGCAATGCGGACCAAGCTCTGACACTGATCATACAGGGAGCAGACCGCCACAATCAGACAGTTCGATACCCCATACTCTCTGAGCACTCCCCACAGGATTTCCCGGGGGACACGGTTGAATGCCTTCTCCAAGTCTACAAATCACATGTAGACTGGTTGGGCAAACTCCCATGCACCCTCAAGGACCCTACCGAGAGTATAGAGCTGGTCTACTGTTCCACGACCAGGACGAAAACCACACTGTTCCTCCTGAATCCGAGGTTTGACTATCCGGCATAGCCTCCTCTCCAGTACACCTGAATAGACCCTACCGGGAAGGCTGAGGGGTGTGATCCCACGATAGTTGGAACACACCCTCTGGTTCCCCTTCTTAAAGAGAGGCACCGCCACCCCGGTCTGCCAATCCAGAGGTACCGCCCCTGATGTCTACGCGATGTTGCAGAGTCTTGTCAACCAAGACAGCCCCACAGCATCCTGAGCCTTAAGGAACTCCGGGCAGATCTGATCCTAGACGTTCCCAGCAGACCCTCACAATGCGTTTGGGCCTGCCAGGTCTGTCCGGCATCCACCCCCACCATCGGCGCCAGCTCACCACCAGGTGACCACCACCAACTCTGATCTACTGAAGCATTAATGTTCAAATGAGCATTATCATACAAAGGTGTTCTATGGATCTAATGTTAAGCATGAATATTCAGTAGGCATTAACAATAATTTTAAGCTACTCTCTATGTGCGAATAGTTAATGAGCTGCTCAAAAGAAACAAACTATTCTAAGAGTATAGTATTAAAAAAATGGGGTAATTTGTAAAATCAAAAATGCTCCAAATCACAACAGTTGCTATTGGTAAAGAGAAACGCTTGCAGCGTGGCGTGTTTAAAGCATTCTCTTGATCGAAAGTTTTGAAGCCAAAATACTTCCAAATTGCGCTTAACAAGTTCACGCACACTCTTTATTAACCAGTAGAATTGCCTTTTTTGGCCATTTTTTCCTCCCCACAGTGTTTGTGCTTGTGCGCTCCGTGAGCATGTGCGTGCTGACACATTAAATATATATATATATATATACATATATATATATATATATATATATATATACATATATATATATATATACACATATATATATATATATATATATATATATATATATATATATATATATATATATATATATATATATATATATATATGTATACATATATATATATATATATATATACATATATATATATATATATATATATATATATATATATATATATATATATATATATATATTTTAGCATTATGTTTATGTTCAACTACAGTAAGTGTGTTTATCCTAAACAGTCCTGCCACTTAATGTTACACATTACAGCATTTAAAAGTCTTTTTTGGGACATATACCACAATAATATCGTACCGTGGCCTTAATATTGTTATATTATTGTACCGTGAGATTTTGATATCCTTACATCCCTGACTTAGGGATGTGCATCTCCTCTACCTTAAATGGCGATTCGATATGAATCTTGATACATGGGTTACAATACGATTCACTAACAATACTTTTTAAAACATTTCGATACGATTCGATGCAGATGGACGCTTTGCACCGTGAAAAGACAATTAAATGTATTATGTATCATGTCATATAACAATGTCATGTGTTTTTTTAATAGACACATACAAAACAGGTGGTGCCTGTAATAATTATGAGCAAATAGAACTATCAACTTCAAGGCACTGCAATCCATACACTTAAAGAAAAGAAAATGTAAACAAAACACTTTGGGAAAAGCTACCAGATATTTACTGTTGTTGCAACATACAATTAAGTGTTATCGCGTAAAATAAACAGCAGCTTCAGTGTAGAAGCTGAAATATTTTATTTATTCACTATTTTGAACGCATTATAAAATACATCCGTATTAATGTCTTTCATAATGATTGTGAATGATAGGCAACATTCCAAAAAAGGTGCAGTTCCTCTTTAAGTAGCGTTCACTTGAAACTTTTGAGGATGAATTGTGTTACAAACTTTTGTGTGGTGTTGCTTCTTTGTAATTATTCCAAGCTAAATAGTAATGTGTATGCAGCGGCAGCTGAACCGAATGTGACAGTGTGTCATAATTACAACAATCAGCTGGATAAAAAACATACTGGAAGCAGTATCATTAGTCCAGAATATTCACGGTCCAGAAGGACCGACCCAATTAGAAACCGGTACCAGAACATACCGTTACTTGGTACACATCCCTAATGAACAGTGTAGTAGTTAATGTGATTGCCTCGCAGAGTTGTGGCTAAGTTGGGGTTGGAAGTCTTTCAAATGAGTTTGTAGCTCTGCTAGCATTAGCATTACTAGCCCCCTCATTGCGGCCTTGAGTGTCTCAAGGCCATCACAACAGGTGAGTGCTCAGATTAGTCGTGCTGCAGCTACTTTATCACTACTTTACAAATGTTACAAATGGCCATACTATTATCCAACAAACCTATCTTTTTTTTTTAAAAATCCAAACGTTAACCATACTTTAGATTTAATATTCGGGTGTGCATTGTTTGTAAACTCTTTCGGTGCTGTCTGCCTTGTTTCTCTGTCGTCAGTCGCAAACAAGAATGATACTCTCGCATTACGTCATCACAGAAATCTCGCAAGATTAGATCGGCCATATTGCATAGTAGATCTACAAGCAACCGATTCATTACCTTACAACCGGACATTGACCGATCCATACTATATACAGTATAGATCGATCCAGCGGTTCGCCAAACGAATCATATCGCTAAAGTTAAAATCGGTTATCGGTTTGTACCGATTATTTTTTACACCCCTAACACATTATATATATATATATATATATATATATATATATATATATATATATATATATATATATATATATATATATATATATATATATATATATATACAGTATATAGTTAGCTGTAGAAATATTCTGTACAGTATATGTGCTTGGGTCTCTTTTTTCAGGAACATTAATACAAGAACTCACAGTAATATCTAACAGAATGCTAGACCTTCTCAAAAAAATTATACTTTTTTTTTTAATGATTGAGGCACTCAGAATGTACATGAAAATAAAGAATGTGGGATTTACAATATTAACTATAAACAATAAATCATTGAATATTAACAGCATATGAAAGTCGCTCCTTTTTTACTTCTCAGACTACCTGCAATGCAATGCAACAAACACGGCAAAGTGTAAAAAACACCTACAAAAAAAACAAAACAAAACAAAAAAAACACCTACAATGAAAAATAATATCACTTTTTTGCAGAACGTTGTTGTAAAATTCTGCTTCAGAGTGTGTGCCTGACACCTGCGTTTCAGGTTGTATGCCCTGAAAACAAACCCTCCCCACACTGCTTTGTGCCTCGTCTGAAGTGCTGTGGCTTAGATTACCATAATAATGTACATCTTGTACATCACTCAAAAGCGCAGATTCCAACCATTGAAATACTTTCTATAGTTCAAAACTTAAGGTAATTTGAAAACAGCACTGCACATCATAAAAGTGGCTACAGTTTTGATGTTAAAGGTATAAAAAAATGATTTTGAAAACATTCTCAGCTGTGGTCCGTATGGGCCGCAGTGGTACTCAGGTGTAATACAGTTGTCCACCACTTGTGGCAATAATTATAATATTAAACAAACAGAAGTCTGGAGATAACGTTTTAAAGCGCAAAAATGATGACTAAAGTGGTAAAGCTATATTACACATTGTGGTTTAACAGAACACATTTGTTTGGCAATAGTCTATATTTTTCAAACAAAGTTTATGTCATAAAAATATTTACTAGCCTGAATAAAATGATTGGTGTTTATGGCTGTCACCCACCCAGTCTCACCAACACGTACGCGCAGGGAACGCGTGCACACATACTACGGCCGTCCAAGTGAAGCAACAAACAATTTGCTGTCATGTTAACTACATACAAGAAGCCGTAAGACGGCAGGATACCCTAAGTATTTATGTACATGTTGCAAACAGCCCCTATAAAAAACATATATATTCTTATTAATGTATTGTTTGAACTTATTAATTATAATGTATTTATTTTAGCACTTTGTAATTACTTGTGAATTTATAATTCATCAGTTTTTATGAGTCCCTTGTTTTGCAGTATATTTGATTAGAATTTATTTTTTGTAAACAGCCTGACCAAAGCTTTGATACAAAATATTTGTGATTAATATATGGTTTTCTAATCATTTTAAAGGTTTATCCTGTTAAACTGTAAGTAGGTTAGATACAATTATTGAATACGATTAAAATCAAGAGTTAAATTTGTAAATCAGTTTTAATAATTGAGGGGTCTCCGGGACCCTCTGTAGTGGAAAAGTTGGGCCCCGCGGTCAAAAAGTTAAAGAATCTCTGCTGTAGGCGACCATTTTTCACCAAAATTAATTTTTGTGTACCTTTTGTTTGTTTTGTAGCATTGATGTTCCCATCATAAAATGAAACCTTCTGACTTTCCATGCAAAGGTAAACACAATTACATTGTGTGATGTTTAAAAGAGAAGCCTGGACTCTATAGAGCCAATGTCCACTGGCACCAGACTAACTTTGAGGTTGCAAGGAATTATTCAAGAGGCTATTTGCTTTGATCGAAACTTGCACTCTGTGCCTTAAGCAAGAAGATAAGGTGGAGTCACCCCCACAAAGTCTTCAGCCTTCGGCAAAGTCGAATACCTCTGCTTTAGTCGCTACTCACATCTTGTTAGCTTATCGGCAAGTTCTGCTGCTACATCTAAACTTGCACACAATACTGATACACACATATCCTTCCACAAATTAAAAATGGCAGTTACCCAAATCGCTATCATGAGCTGATAACACACAAAACTAGGTTGCAAACAGCCCCTTTAATTGCTGCACAACAAATTAAAGCTCTCCCATGTTCTGTCCTTGAAACTTCTTTGTGATAACAAAGGGTAACCAGACATTCAAAGGTGGACATGGGTGGAAAAGATCCTCTACACTAAAGCCTTAAATTAAAGCAAACGTATAGGAGTGTCTGAAAAATCAGTTTGTGCTGCAGATGACTTATTTGACGCACAAGTCTTTAATGTAACTTAATTCGCCCAAACTTTTGGAATAGAAGAATTGACTGTTAGTGACCTTTATGAGATACATCACAAGGTATTAAGAATAATCACTACTGACCTGCTTCTATGTACAACAAAAAATGGAGCAATTATGTGAAAAGAGCATGTCCTCATGTTTATGTTTAACATTATTTAACAATTAGAATTGTGGCCCTCATTAATCATTTATAAAAATGTTCTTAAAATAAATTTCATAAATGTATAACAAGAATTTATAATAAATGTAAATAGATACATTTTGCATGTGTGAGTCTCTTCTTAAATTAGAAAAATTAGGTGGCGACTTGTCCAGGGTGTGCCCTGACTTCCGCCCAAGTGCAGCTGGAATAGGCTCCAGCCACCCCCACGATCCTGAGAGGGACAAGCCGTAGAAAAATGGATGGATGGAAGAGGGTAACCATTTTTAATTTCATTAACTCAGTTTAATCAAATCAAATCAAATCAACTTCATTTACAGTATAAAGCATATTTAAAATTTACCACAGGGGTAGCAAAAGTGCTGTACAATAGGCAGGATAAAAGATAACACAAGAAAAACGAGCAAACACAACACAACACAAACAGAGCACGATATAAAAATTAAAAAATAAAACAAAGAAACAGGTTCACAGCAGGTGCTTTATGGGACGCCATAACAGGATGGAGATCACAGAGTGTTAAAGGCCATGGAATAAAAGTGTTCTCAAGACAAGTGATTAAGGTGGCGTGGTCGACGGTGTCGAACGCAGCAGACAGATCTAAAAGCACCAGGACAACACATTTACCAGAATCTGTTAACAGGAGGATATCGTTAGATACTTTTAGAAGCGCTGACTCTGTGCTGTGGAGGGCTTTGAAACCGGATTGGAACAGCTCAGTGATACCATTATCTTCTAAAAAGGGCAACAACTGACTGTGGACAACCTTCTCTAATATTTTGGAGAAGTATGGAAGATTAGAGATGGGTCTGAAATTACAGAGGAGAGAGGGGTCGAGGCTTGGTTTTTTAAGTAAAGGTCGTACCACTGCATGTTTAAACTCCGTTGGTACTGTTCCAGAAGAGAGGCTACTATTGATAATGTTAAGGACACTTTATCCAATAGTAGCAAGTACCTCCTTAAAAAGGAGGTGGGAGGGCATCTGAAGGAGAACCAGAGGGCTTCATATGACTAACTGTGTTCTTTAGAAAGGAAAAGAACACTGGCTCAAACTGATGGAAAACAAAAGAGAAGTGCAGAGCAATAGAAGGTTCATAAGAAGGCTGAGATAAACTGTCTCTAGTTGACACAAGTTGACACAATTTTGTTAGTGAAAAAGTGGAGACAATTTTCAGATTGAGAAGAAGCATCAAAACCAACAGATTTGGGAGCATCAGTGACAGTGTTAATGGTTTTGAACAGAACTCTGGAGTTGTTACAGTTAGAAGCTATAGTCTCTGATAGATATGTATTAATCTCTGCTTTTACAGTCGTCTGAAAAGACAACAGGCTATCTTTAAAAATGGTAAAAGACACATGCAGCCTGTCTTTTTTCCATTTTCTCTCTGCTCTCTTACATTCGCGCCTGGCAGCACGAGTGACGTCATTCAACCAGGGCTCAGGCGTAGGTTTGGCGCGGCGGGATTTCCAAGGAGCGATCGTGTCCAGTGTTTGTAAACAAATAGGGTTGAACCCAGAAACCAACTCTTCAGTATTCAGACACACAGAGGTTGCAGAGTTATCATCACAGAGAGTCAAAAAAATAGAGGAGAACAGAGCAGGAGACGAATAATAAAACATGCGAGAGCGTTGAGGTGGAGCGCGCAGTTTAACCGAACACTGAGTGGCGATATCAAACAGGATCGGCATATGAGCCGAGAACACAGCGTCGCAAATGTCCAAGTTAGAAACACACAAACCGTACGAGAGCACTAAATCGAGTGTATGCCCGCGTTCATGTGTCAAACCAGACACAGACTGTACAAAGTTGAATATTAAAATCACCAACAATAAGGACACGATCATATTTAGGCAGGATTTCCACCAGAAATTCAGAAAAGTCAGTTATAAAGTCTTTATGGTACTTGGGTGGTCGATAGACGACGGCACACAGGACGACATCAGAAAGACCCAGTTCAAACATGCACAGTTCGAAGCTTGAAAAGGAGGATTGCAGGCGGATCTGACGGCATTTAAAGTCATTTTTAAAAACGACTGCGAATCCTCCTCCTTTTCGACCGGAGGACCGCGGAGAATTAAAGTAGGAGCACTCCGGTGGTGAAAGTTCATTAAGAGGGGCGGACTCACCGGTTCTCAGCCATGTCTCCGTCACACAGAGGAAGTTCAGTCCGCGGGAAGTGAAGAAATCCTTCAGGATAAACGTCTTGTTTGTCAAAGATCTTGCGTTAACAAGACCGAACCTCGCGGGGGCCGGCACGTCCAAGGCCGCAGCTGATCCGGGTGGGGCCCGACACAGAGCCCGCAGGTGGCGGGAATTCACCCCGCGCTTCCGGGGGCAGGGACAGCAGGAGCGATGGGGGCGAGCCTCCCCCTCCAAACTGACGACAGGAACAAGCCAGGAGCCGACGGGATCCAGTGAGCGCATGTGCAGGAAGAGACCAGGTACCGCACCATTCCTCCATCGGGAAGCCGGGGCAGGAGCGCCCTAACTTTCACCAGCTGGCCGCCACGTTTGCCGAGGCGCCGGTGACGCTTCCGCCGGGGGAGAGGAGCCAGGAGGCGGGAAAAGAAGGCAGGAATCCGGCCGGGTGAGTGAGACGACTGGGATGTTGAAAAACCACCGTCGAAATTAACTACATCCGTGAGAGAGGGGCAAAGATCCAACAGCGTTTGGCGGTCATATACGAGCAGTGAGCTGACAGAGACGACAACAGACGCGAACAGCACAAAAACAAACAGAGCTGACAGCGAGAGACGGCAGGCCACAGCACATACTGCGCCATCTTCGACTCATCGTTTGCACTGGGTCATATAAGTATATGCTTATGTATGCTTATGCCTATGTATATTAAGTTTAAGACTTAAGTATTTTGAATCTGCTTATCCGAAGTCGGGTCGTTGGAACAGCAACCTAAGCAGAGAAGTACAGGCTTCCTTCTCCCCAGCTACTTCGTCCAGCTCTTCGCGAGGGATCTTGAGGCGTTCCCAGGCCAGCTGGGATACATAGTCTGTCCACCGGTCGGATGCACCCTAAACACCTCCCCAGGGAGTCATCCGGGGGGCATTCTGACCAGATGCCTGAACCACCTCATCTGGCTCCTCTTGATGTGGAGGAGCAGCGGCTTTCCTCTGAGCTCCTCCCGAATGACAGAGCTTCTCACCTTATCTCTAAGGGAGAGCCCCGCCACCCGACGGAGGACAGTCATTTTGGGTGCTTGTACCCGTGATCGTGTCCTTTCGGTAATAACCCAATGTTAATGATCATAGGTGAGGATAGGAACATAGATTAAACGGTAAATTGGGAGCTTTGCCTTACGGCTCAGCTTCTTTGTCACCACGACAGAGTGATGCAGGGTCCGCATCACTTCAGACGCCGCACCGATCCGCCTGTAGATCTCATAATCCACACTTACTTCACACCTGAACAAGACCTCAAGGTACTTAAACTCCTCCACTTGGGGAAGGATCTCTTTCCCAACCCGGATATGGCACTCAACCCATTGTTGGACGAGAACTATGGCCAGATGAAGCCAGCAGGACCACATCATCCGCAAAGATCAGAGACATAATCCTGCAGCCACAAAACCGGATCCCCTCAATCCCTGAATGCGCCTAGATATTCTGTCAATGAAAGTTGCAAACAGAATTGCTGACAAAAGGCAGCCCTGGCGGAGTATAACCCTTACTGGAAACTGGTCCAACTTACTGCTGGCAAAGCAGACCAAGCTCCCATACGGAATACACAGAGAGCGGACCCTCAAAATCAGGCGGTCTGATACCCCACACTCTCTGAGCACTCTCCACAGGACTTCGTAGGGACACAGTCTAATGCCTTATCCAAGTCCACAAAGCACATGCCGACTGGTTGCGCAAACTCTAATGCACCCTCAGGGATCCTGCTCAAAGTATAGAGCTAGTCCACAGTTCTACGACCAGGACGAAAACCACACTGCTCCTCCTGAATCTGAGGTTCAACTATGGCGTCACATTAGTGCCAAAAATCCAAGCGCATAAAAACTGTTATCGCGCGCTGATTCTCCACTTCGGCCTTTGTGCGCGCCCGCGGCGCCTTTGTGCATGCGCATGGTGCCTTTCTGCGCGTGCGCGGTGCCTTTCTGCGCGTGCGCCGTCTCGGTCTGTGCGCTCTCTGTGTACTCCTGGCCTCTCTCCTCGCGCTGTCATGTTTCGTTTTGGCACTTTGGGGGCGGGCATGCTTAGACGGCCCCTTCTTTCTGATTGGCTCTGAGCATTTTTCATATGAGCCAATCAGAAGTATAGCAGGGCGGGTCATCACAGTGAAAGGCAAAGATTTATGTAAACACTAGATTCTGCATCCGCGCAGGCAGCTGGCCCCGCCCAGTACATAGATGTCAAGGAACATGTACAATTTAAATAACCATAACTTGCTCAATTTTCTACTAATTTCCAAACGGTTCGATTTGTTATAAATGTCAGAGTATTGTATGTATATGTATATTTAAATAGTACATGTACCATTGACATCAATAAAATGATCAGGACCAGCTGTCCGAGGTAAGATGGCCGCTACGCTGGAGAAACATCGAGTGTTTATTCATATCTATGAAGAAAAGTCCATGGCAGTTCCCTGGGATTAAAAAGAAAGGAAATCACGTTTTCATGGGGCTATCATGGCTGAACAAGTAAGTCTTACACTTTTATCTCTCAGATTTAATTTGCCTAATGTATGGAGCTAGCTTTTTTTGTTGTTGTTTTTTTAAATACATATTTTTAACTCTGCCATCTATACTGATCTGGGCTGATATCTAATTTTCCATAGTTTGAGTTGTTTGCAGAAACGTAAATACTTTTTATAGTAATATTAAAACCATATTCATTAATTGTAGTGATAACCTGTCATTCATTATTCTACTAAAATAGTAATTGCAATCATAACATCAATAATTAGGCCCATATGCTAATCATGTGGTCCTGATATGAAGTACGCATAGATAAGTGGGTTCGGGTAGACTCTGGTGTAAACTTAAAGTAGATAGAGGAAAGAAAATTAATGTGTATTGGTATAGCCAGGAGGAGATGCTTCATTTAGCGCAAAAAAATCGTCTGGTTTGAGCCAGGTCTCGGCGAGAACAACGACGTCAAGTTTGTTGTCTCTAATTACTTCATTAACTAATAGCGTTTTGGAAGATAATGATCTTATGTTTAAAAAGCCCATATTATAGGTAGTGGGCTGTTTTGAGGATTGTTTGTTGAAATTATCCGAAGTAGCAATATTAATAATGTTGCGTTTATTATGCGTATTGCACTTTAAATAGTTTCGACCATATCTAGGAATTGATATGACGGGGATATTCAGATTGTTTGCTTGATGTTGCGATAAACTGAACGCATCATAGTTAGCTACCTCAGTACAATGTATGTCTGCCTCTGACACGGTCACAAAAGAAAAAACATTATGTGAGTTGTTTTTTATTCTAAGAGAATTGCTATGTGTGCAGGGATTATCCAGCCTGACGCCGGCTAGTTCTAGTTTAAATGGCTTCTTACCCGGAGACTCCATGCTTCTTTGGTTAGCTTTTCTCTTTGTTGTTAGCCCAGCTCGGCATCCCCGCTTCTGCTTCCGCTCGCACCGCCTATGTCGTCTCCATTGGTGGTCCCCGCTAGCACTTGACTCCGCTGCTACAAAGGCCGCTCGATGTAGCCCACGAAGTATTCCCATGCTAGCGAGGAGGTCCACCGTACATGCATCTTTCAGTCTATAACGACCCGATCCATCCACATCCAGAATTGTCTGTCGATCATATGTGATCACAGAGTGTTCACGCTTTGAGCCAGCCATTAAATTGACAGAAATGACGGGTGTTTTTTGCCAAATCGCTCTACACTCCCAAGAGCGTTAGCAGAGCCGCTGCATTCCCATGCGCCGCCATTTTGTCATCGTTTGTCATTTTGTCATTGAGTTTTACAATACCTTAGTAACCATCTCATATCTGTGATGTGATGCTTACAAGACTCAATGTTACCTCGGATGCACTGGTGGTCCAGATGGTAGAAATCTCACCTGTCATGCAGGAGGTGTAGATTTGATTCAATGTGAAGTCACAATTTTGTATTCCCCTCCCCCCGTTCATTTCACATCAAGACAAGACCTCCTTGGAAAGACATAGTAAAGCTTTCACTGTGGCCTCCCTGAGGACATCTCCTGTAGGTTTTATTGATGACGCCTTATAGACATGTTCTGGACCACTCATTGCACAGTGGGTCTCCTCCTTAAACTTAAACCCCTCAATACCGGCTAAATTCAAAGCCATTGACAATGGCCTGAGAGAGTACCGTTTTGAACTCTGCATATGTTCTCAGGTGTGCAACCGGGAATGAAACTGAGCAGGAACATGCATTAACCACAGGATAGCAGATGGTATGATTTGCACCATAACGAACCTCACAGTCATGGTCAAATGCCATGACTATTTTAAAGTGTTTACGTTCTGTATAACTTAAAGGAATATGAGACTGTCCTGTGAGCCACTGGCAGAATTTGCCAACATTAATATGTGTCTCATTGTTTTGTTTTTCAGCCTTGTTGACCTCATCTTCTTCTCTGGTCCCTGAGTTGTGTTCATCCTCTTCTGAAAAAGTGATACAAAGTTTTTAGTTTAGTTTTTTTTATGTTGAAACAGGAAGTTTTATGATGGCATTGATGATACAAAACAAACTTCAGTTTAAGCATTAAAAGGCAGTATGATTATAATGTAAGTGTTGATGTTGACTGCTATGTAAAGGACTATATAGGACAAATATATGTAATCCACCAAATTAACGGCTTTATCTTCAAGAATAAATCACTACTAACTAACTAATTAAAAATAAAAAATAAAAAATCGATATGGATGCATTTTGAATAGATACGAGAATTGCGCAACGTAATATTGCCATATCTCCCAGAATCGATTTATTTTCAACACCCCTATAATAAGGCTTACCTGTGAAGTTTTGGATTTAAAAAAATGGGAAATTGTATTGAGTCGTCCCACCATATTTTATCCAAATGGTTATATATACTACTTCAATCTTGATAATATTATTTCAAATTAAGTCCTATCATAAAGACAATTATTGTTAAATTTGCTAATGCAAAATACCACACAGGTTCAATATGACACTTTTCTCTTTTTCACATGTTAATGAAAAAGAGAGGCAGAGAATTTTTTTTTTTCTTAACTTGTATTTAAATTATTACTACATTAAAATACATGACATTTAAGGGAACATGCTAATATGGCAGGAAAGAGGTAGCCTGGAATGCCAGCCCACCCGATTTTTCATTTACATTCAAATTTCGTAATACAATCGAACATAATGCAAAAGAGATGGGCTGGCTAGTCAGGCTAGGAAAGAGGTGTAAAATACAGGATGTTTCCGGCAAAAACGGGATACTTAACAAGTATTAGGACTATGATGAGAAGAAAAGTAATAAAACAAGCAACAAGCGAAACAACACACATGAATGGCTAACAGCAGGGATGCTGTGTGAACTAGCAAGTCCAGGTGCTTTTTTTTATTAACTCATGTGCAGTGCATTTAATGTTTTCAACTAAGATAGCAGTGGAGCCTCCCTTCTTCTAACAAGTCAGTAAACCCTTACAATCACTCCAAACCAGTTCAATAATGTAAATAACTGTGTCCCTCAACTTACCTCTTTTTCAGCCGACATTTTTTTATCCACTTCTTCCTCCGTAAATCTTGATACATATTGACGATGACCCGCCCTGCTATACTTCTGATTGGCTCATATGAAAAATGCTCAGAGCCAATCAGAAAGAAGGGGCTGTCTAAGCATGCCCGCCCCCAAAGTGCCAAAACGAAACATGACAGCGCGAGGAGAGATGCCAGGAGTACACAGAGAGCGCACAGACCGAGACGGCGCACGCGCAGAAAGGAACCACGCGCGCGCAGAAAGGCACCGCGCGCACGCAGAAAGGCACTGCGCGCGCGCACAAAGGCACCACGTGCGCGCAAAAGTTCTTCCGGAGGTGGGAATTGAAACTCTCTCTAACGGGAGACTCTGCCAGAAGTTCCCGGCAGACCCTCACTATGCATTTGGGCCCGCAAGGTCTGTCCGGCATCCTCCCCCATCATTGGAGCTGACTCACCACCAGGTAGTGATCTGTTAAGAGTTCTGACTCTCTCTTCACCCGAGTGTCCAAAACATGAGACCACAAATCTGATGATACAACCACAAAGTCGACCATCGAACTGCGGCCTAGGGTGTCCTGGTGCCAAGTGCACCAATGGACACCCTTATGTTTGAACATGGTGCTTGTTATGGACAATCTGAGACAAGCATAAAAGTTTAATAATCAAATACCACCCTGGTTCATATTGGGGTGGCCGTTCCTCCTAATCACGCCTCTCCAGGTCTCACAGTCGTTGCCAACGTGAGCTTTTAAGTCCCCCAGTAGAACAAGAGAATCACCTGAGTGAGCACTCTCCAGTACTCCCTTAAGGTACTCATAAAAGGGCGGGTAATCTGAACTACTGTTTGGTGCGTATGTAGCCGAACTAAATTTTATTTTATTTTATTTTATTTTATTTTTGGTAATTTATTCACATCATTTTCTGTTGCGAACTTCCCCAAAAGTGTCTCTTACTGTAAATAGTATTATTATTATTAGCCTTTATTTAACCAGGTAAATTCCCATTGAGATCAAAGATCTCTTTTAAAAATAGGTTCCACTCTATTATTTTCCGTTACATACCTTTTTGTTTCGCTGGGGGGTGATTTGGCATCGCACCTGTGTGACCAGCTTCAGTGAGCACTGACGCTCGGAGCTGGTAAGTCATGTTTATGTCTCTCTCCCTTTATTTTTTTATAAACTTTTTGGTTGTCGCTCTTAAAGTATTTTATAAGAATGCCCACTGTCTTGTGACGTGCTGTTAAGCATGCGGGTTAAATTCCCGAACTTTCTGTGTGTTAAATTGTTGTAAAAACCGAACTTTTATATGTTAAATAATGTGTGGATTAGCTTAATGCTAGCGGCAGTTATTACGGGGTTTCCTGGTCTCGTGAGTTTGTGCATGGGTCAAAAACTCCACTGCGTGTCTTTGTGGACATCTTGTGTGCCGCTGTGCATTAATATGAGTGCATTATTTCTTGCTTTATTCTGTAGTGGAGAGAAATCCTGTGTACTATGGACTGTGTGTGACACCCTGTTCGTTTTGTTTCTATCAAAAAAAGGTATGCCTGTTATGAGTTTTTTGACATAGTTTATTGTAGAAAAATATAATATGAGTTGATGTGAGTGGGAAAAATTAGGTAAATTGCTCCATATTAAAGACCCTTTTTCTTAATATATATTTTTGTTATTTGCTTATGTATATATTTTATATACTGTTTTTTATTTAATTAATTTATTTGAGACTATTTTATGCTTTATTTATCTTTTTTTATTATTATTATCATTATTATTTTATTTATCATTATTATTATTTCCACATGTAAGCAAAAATAATTGAATTCATGAGCTAAAGTGAGCACTGACGCTCGGAGCTGTGGAGAGAAATCCTGTGTACTGTGGACTGTGTGTGACGCCCTGTTCTTTTTGTTTCTATAAAAAAAAAGTGAATAAATCCTCCACGACTCAACTCCTGTGTGTGCCTCACTACATACACACAACGCAGAATAGCTACTGTTACACGTAAGCACAAACAACAGTTAGGACCCGTCCCCTCACCCGCAGGCGGAGGGAAGCTACCCTCTTGTCCACCGGGTTAAACTCCAACATACAGGCTCTGAGCTGTGGGGCAACAAGTAGAGCCACCCCCGCCCGTCGCTGCTGGCACAAACAGAGTAGAGAGTTCAGCCCCTCTAGAGAAGACTGGTTCCAGGGCTCTTGCTGTGCCTCGAAGTGAGACCGACTAGATCCAGACGGAAGTTCTACAACTCATGCACCAGCTCAGGCTCCTTCTCCCCCAGCGAGGTGACTTTCTACGTCACAAGAGTTAGCTTCTGTAGACAAGGATCAGACTGCCAAGACTGCCTTCAACTGCCGCCCAGCACACAAAGCACCCGACCTCTATGGCCCCTCTACGGGTGGTGAGCCAATTGGAAGGAGGGAACCACGTTGTCAGGCGCCATTGAGCCTCACCTACCGGCCTGGCTGCAGAGGGGGGGAACCAGTGACCCGCGTCCGGGCGAGGGAAAACTTTTTTCCAGTTTTTGTCTATTCATAGAAGTCTTTGAGCTGCTCTTTGTATGGTCCCTCACCTGAGACCTGTTTGTCATGGGAGACCCTACAAAGTGCATAGAAGCCCCAGACAACATAGCTCCTAGGATCATTGGGACCCACAAACTCCTCTACCACGAAAACCTAGATAATTTCTGACAGGAAAAAATACTTTCATTAGAATTGACTATATATACATTACTTAATATAAAGTAATTTTTCTTGTGTAACAATTGTGAGATAAGATTTTTTATTTTTAGGAAAAACTTTTTATTTTCTAGAAATGTCGTTTCTGCAGTGTAGTTGTTTTTATTGTTGTGGTTTTAGAGTCATCCCTCGCTATATTGTGCTTCGCATCACAAAACATTTTGGAAAAATTATCTGACTTCCGGTTCCGGTTCACCGTGCGTGACTGCTCGCCGTCTGTTCGCTGTTGCGAAAAAGCTAAGTAGCGCTCTATCTGTGTGCTTTTAATTGTTCTACAGCTTTCTTTATCACTTCTCAAACATTTTTAGTGGTACTATTTAACTTGCAAATCACCCGATCTCTGTCCCACCACCCTTTCCTCAGCTAGCCAGCTGCTAAGCTAGCGCGGAGAAAGGCAGCGCCGGTCAGTAAGAAGCTACTCCTACAGACCGCGACCACTTCCCTGAGGACAGCAGGAACTTCACTCGGTGACAGAAAACACTGTGAGTAATGGCTTCCTGTGCGTCTTGCACCATACTCACGGAGAGGTTGGCTCTGCTAGAGGGCCGTGTCCGCCAGTTAGAGCAGAGTAATGTCGTAACTTTAGATGTTGCGGACACATCTGCTAGCGTTAGCTGTAGCGAGCTAACTAGCCCAGCTTGTAGCAGTCCTAAGCGGCCTACAAGCTACGGTGTACCGGTTGAGACGCATAATAGATTTAGCTCTTTAGCTAGTCCTACACCCCAGTCTACCGGGCACCACACCTTAGTTATAGGGGACTCCATCACCCGAAACATAAAGCTTAGCAAACCAGCCACAATAAAGTGTATCCCCGGGGCCAGAGCACCTGACATTGAAGCTAATCTTAGGGAGCTAACTCGCAACAGGCCTAGTAAACACGTACGACAGGCTAATCGCACCACTAATTATGCGAATATAGTTGTACACGTTGGCTCCAATGACACTAGAATGAGACAGTCAGAGATTACAAAGAGAAACATAGCCAGGACTTGTGATCTCGCCAGAAAGATGTCCAGGCATCGAGTAATTGTCTCTGGCCCCCTGCCTGCGAGAGGCAATGATGAGAGATATAGCAGATTAGTCTCGCTTAACAAGTGGTTGGCTACCTACTGTAGGACGCAGGGACTAACGTTTATTGATAACTGGCCCTCTTTCTGGGGCAAACCAGGCTTGCTGATGAGAGACGGCCTTCACCCTAACCAGGAAGGCGCCATCATCCTGTCTAGAAACATAGACTACTATTTAAGTCTCACTTGACTGACTACACTAGAGCAAGCCCGGTCACAGGCAATTACAATGTCTGTTAGTCCGGGTGAGGAGTCAGTTAAGCTAGAACTAGCCAGCGCCAGGCTGGATAATCCATGTACGCATAGCAATTCTCTTAGAATAATACACAATTCACATAATGTTTTTTCTGTTGTGTCTGTGTCAGAGGTGGACATGCATTCTACTGAGGTGGCAAATTATGATATGTCCAGTCTATTGCAGCACCAAGCAAACAATCGGAAAATTCCCGTCATATCAATTCCTAGATATGGTCGAAACTATTTAAAGTGCACTACGCATAATAAACGCAACATTGTTAATATTGCCACTACGGATAATCTTAACAAAAACTCGTCAAAACAGCCCAATACCTATAATATGGGCTTTTTAAACATAAGATCATTGTCTCCCAAGGCGTTATTGGTTAATGAGGTCATTAGAGACAACAATCTTAACGTCATTGGTCTTAGCGAAACCTGGCTCAAACCGGACAAATTTTTTGCGCTCAATGAGGCATCTCCTCCTAACTATACGAATGCGCATGTTGCCCGCCCTCTTAAAAGGGGAGGGGGTGTCGCACTAATATACAATGAAAATTTCAACCTTACCCCTAACCTAAATAATAAATATAAATCGTTTGAGGTGCTTACTATGAGGTCCGTCACACCGCTACCTCTCGACCTGGCTGTTATCTACCGCCCCCCTGGGCCCTATTCGGACTTTATCAGTGAATTCTCAGAGTTCGTTGCTGATCTAGTGACGCACGCCGACAATATAATCATAATGGGGGACTTTAATATCCATATGAATACCCCATCGGACCCTCAGTGCGTGGCGCTCCAAACCATAATTGATAGCTGTGGTCTTACACAAATAATACATGAACCCACGCATCGCAACGGTAATACAATAGATCTAGTGCTTGTCAGGGGTGTCACCACCTCCAAAGTTATGATACTTCCATATACTAAAGTAATGTCCGATCATTACCTTATAAAATTTGAAGTTTTGACTCTTTGTCAACAAGCTAATAATAATAATAACTGCTATAGCGGCCGCAACATTAATGCTGCCACAACGATGACTCTTGCTGACCTACTGCCTTCGGTAATAGCACCATTCCCAAATTATGTCGGCTCTATTGATAAACTCACTAACAACTTTGACGATGCCTTGCGCGAAATTATTGATAGTATAGCACCGCTAAAGCAAAAAAGGGCCCCTAAAAGGCGCACCCCATGGTTTACAGAAGAAATTAGAGCTCATAAATTATCATGTAGAAAACTGGAACGCAAATGGCGCGCGACTAAACTTGAGGTTTTCCATCAAGCATGGAGTGATAGTTTAATAACTTATAAACGCATGCTTACCTTAGCTAAAGCTAAATACTACTCAAATCTCATCCGCCTCAACAAAAACGATCCTAAATTTCTGTTTAGTACAGTAGCATCGCTAACCCAACAAGGGACTCCTCCCAGTAGCTCCACCCACTCGGCAGATGATTTTATGAATTTCTTTAATAAGAAAATTGAACTCATTAGAAAGGAGATTAAAGACAACGCATCCCAGCTACAACTGGGTTCTATTAACACAAATACGACTGTATATACGACGGACACTGCCCTCCAAAATAGTCTCTCTATTTTTGATGAAATAACATTAGAGGAATTATTACAGCGTGTAAGTGGGATAAAACAAACAACATGTTTACTTGACCCACTTCCTGGGAAACTTATCAAGGAACTGTTTGTATTATTAGGTCCATCAGTGTTAAATATTATAAACTTATCACTTTCCTCCGGCACTGTTCCCCTAGCATTCAAAAAAGCGGTTATTCATCCTCTGCTCAAAAGACCTAACCTCGATCCTGACCTCATGGTAAACTACCGACCGGTCTCCCACCTTCCGTTTATTTCCAAAATTCTCGAAAAAACTGTTGCACAGCAGCTAAATGAACACTTAGTGACTAACAATCTCTGTGAACCTTTTCAATCCGGTTTCAGGGCAAATCACTCTACGGAGACAGCCCTCGCAAAAATGACTAATGATCTATTGCTAACGATGGATTCTGATGCGTCATCTATGTTGCTGCTTCTTGATCTTAGCGCCGCTTTCGATACCGTCGATCATAATATTTTATTAGAGCGTATCAAAACACGTATTGGTATGTCAGACTTAGCCTTGTCTTGGTTTAACTCTTATCTTACTGACAGGATGCAGTGCGTCTCCCATAACAATGTGACCTCGGACTATGTCAAGGTAACGTGCGGAGTTCCCCAGGGTTCGGTTCTTGGCCCTGCACTCTTTAGTATTTACATGCTGCCGCTGGGTGACATCATACGCAAGTACGGTGTTAGCTTTCACTGTTATGCTGATGACACTCAACTCTACATGCCCCTAAAGCTGACCAACACGCCGGACTGTAGTCAGCTGGAGGCGTGTCTTAATGAAATTAAACAATGGATGTCCGCTAACTTTTTGCAACTCAACGCTAAGAAAACGGAAATGCTGATTATCGGTCCTGCTAGACACCAACATCTATTTAATAATACCACCTTAACATTTGACAACCAAACAATTAAACAAGGAGACTCGGTAAAGAATCTGGGTATTATCTTCGACCCAACTCTCTCGTTTGAGTCACACATTAAGAGTGTTACTAAAACGGCCTTCTTTCATCTCCGTAATATCGCTAAAATTCGTTCCATCTTGTCCACTAGCGACGCTGAGATCATTATTCATGCGTTCGTTACGTCTCGTCTCGATTACTGTAACGTATTATTTTCGGGCCTCCCTATGTCTAGCATTAAAAGATTACAGTTGGTACAAAATGCGGCTGCAAGGCTTTTGACAAAAACAAGAAAGTTTGATCATATTACGCCTATACTGGCTCACTTGCACTGGCTTCCTGTGCACTTAAGATGCGACTTTAAGGTTTTACTACTTACGTATAAAATATTACACGGTTTAGCTCCAGCCTATCTCGCCGATTGTATTGTACCATATGTCCCGACAAGAAATCTGCGTTCAAAGAACTCCGGCTTATTAGTGATTCCCAGAGCCAAAAAAAAGTCTGCGGGCTATAGAGCGTTTTCTATTCGGGCTCCAGTACTCTGGAATGCCCTCCCGGTAACAGTTAGAGATGCTACCTCAGTAGAAGCATTTAAGTCCCATCTTAAAACTCATTTGTATAATCTAGCCTTTAAATAGACCCCCCCTTTTTTAGACCAGTTGATCTGCCGTTTCTTTTCTTCTCTCCTCTTCTCCCCTGTCCCTTGCGAGGGGGAGTCGCATAGGTCCGGTGGCCATGGATGAAGTGCTGGCTGTCCAGAGCCGGGACCCCGGGTGGACCACTAGCCTGTGCATCGGTTGGGGACATCTCTGCGCTGCTGACCCGTCTCCGCTCGGGATGGTTTCCTGTTGGCCCCGCTGTGGACTGGACTCCCGCTGATGTGTTGGATCCACTGTGGACTGGACTTTCACAATGTTATGTCAGACCCACTCGACATCCGTTGCTTTCGGTCTCCCCTAGAGGGGGGGGGTTACCCACATATGCGGTCCTCTCCAAGGTTTCTCATAGTCATTCACCGACGTCCCACTGGGGTGAGTTTTTCCTTGCCCGTATGTGGGCTCTGTACCGAGGATGTCGTTGTGGCTTGTACAGCCCTTTGAGACACTTGTGATTTAGGGCTATATAAATAAACATTGATTGATTGATTGGTTTTTGGCCTAAATTAATGGTTAAATAAAATTGTATCTATGTATTATTTGTATTACGTTGCAGTATTTACCTTAATTTCTATCGATTATGTTGTGGCAATGTGAAAATATTCATCAAGCCGAGTTCCTTTTCTGGGTTAAGGGTAACATTGCTAACAACAATACGCGGCTAAACTTGGCACTAGTCTGTCTTTACTGCGACAATCTCAAGATAACTTTTGGCAGAACAACGTTTTGATGGACTTAATCTTGTAACGACCGGGTCGCATCGTGGTGCGAGGTGTTCTCCCAAGGATGCAGACGGGCTCGGACACAGCTTGCAGGTAGGAAAAATGATTTATTCAGGAACTAACTCAGACAGGAAAAAACAAAAACGACTAGCGTGGGAGCTAGCAAGCAAAATAATATAGCATGAGAGCTAGCAGGAAACAAAGTGGTCGTTAGCTGTTGCGTGAAAGCAAATTAGGAAGCCAGGCCGAGTGAGGCCCGGGCAAAGACTAAATAGCCCTCTGATTAGTGCTCGGGCAACAGGTGCGCGTCCCGAAACGCTAACCAGAGGCAGGTGAGCAAAATCTGCCGTCATGGCAACAGAAACAAAACACACGTGACACTAAACTGTAAACAAACTGTGATCCGAGCAGCGGATCCTAACAGTACCCCCCCTAAAAGGACAGATTCCAGATGTCCCTTGAAAACAAAAAAACAACTGGAACCCAAAAAAAACAAGCAATAGTTCACGAGTCAAGGGCGGGCGGGGGGGTGACTTGGTGGTGGGTCGCCAGGCCACGTGTCCCCGAATCCACCGGGGAAGGGTCAGGTGGCGGCGGCGAATGGAACGCCGCCGCCGCTGGCGAGGCGGGCGAGGCGGGCGACCACGGTAAGGCCACATTCGTGGCCGCCGAGAAGGTGGGCGTGAGTGGCGCCAGAATTTCAGCAGCCTCTGAGTCCTGCAACAAAGTCTTGAATGTCGCTGCTGTTTGCGCCACTGGCGTCCCTTCACTGACCTCGAGGGCTGCATGCGGGGACCTGCTTTCCGCTTGCGCCGCCGGACCACTCGAAGTCGATGAGATGTCGTCGTGGAAGCGGTAGGAGTCGACGTCGCCGTGGAAGCCGGAGGAGTCGACGTCGCCGTGGAAGCCGGAGGAGTCGCTGTCGTGGCAGCCGGAGTCGCTGTCGTGGCAGCCGGAGTCGCTGTCGTGGCAGCCGGAGTCGCTGTCGTGGCAGCCGGAGTCGCTGTCGTGGCAGCCGGAGTCGCTGTCGTGGCAGCAGGAGTCGCTGTCGTGGCAGCAGGAGTCGCTGTCGTGGCGGCAGGAGTCGCTGTCGTGGCGGCAGGAGTCGCTGTCGTGGCGGCCGGAGTCGCTGTCGTGGCGGCCGGAGTCGCTGTCGTGGCGGCAGGAGTCGCTGTCATGGCAGCAGGAGTCGCTGTCGTGGCAGCAGGAGTCGCTGTCGTGGCAGCCGGAGGAGTCGCTGTCGTGGCAGCCGGAGTCGCTGTCGTGGCAGCCGGAGTCGCTGTCGTGGCAGCAGGAGTCGCTGTCGTGGCGGCAGGAGTCGCTGTCGTGGCGGCAGGAGTCGCTGTCGTGGCGGCAGGAGTCGCTGTCGTGGCGGCCGGAGTCGCTGTCGTGGCGGCCGGAGTCGCTGTCGTGGCGGCCGGAGTCGCTGTCGTGGCGGCCGGAGTCGCTGTCGTGGCGGCCGGAGTCGCTGTCGTGGCGGCAGGAGTCGCTGTCGTGGCAGCAGGAGTCGCTGTCGTGGCAGCAGGAGTCGCTGTCGTGGCAGCCGGAGTCGCTGTCGTGGCAGCCGGAGTCGCTGTCGTGGCAGCCGGAGTCGCTGTCGTGGCGGCCGGAGTCGCTGTCGTGGCGGCAGGAGTCGCTGTCGTGGCGGCCGGAGTCGCTGTCGTGGCGGCCGGAGTCGCTGTCGTGGCGGCCGGAGTCGCTGTCGTGGCGGCAGGAGTCGCTGTCATGGCAGCAGGAGTCGCTGTCGTGGCAGCAGGAGTCGCTGTCGTGGCAGCCGGAGGAGTCGCTGTCGTGGCAGCCGGAGTCGCTGTCGTGGCAGCCGGAGTCGCTGTCGTGGCAGCAGGAGTCGCTGTCGTGGCGGCAGGAGTCGCTGTCGTGGCGGCAGGAGTCGCTGTCGTGGCGGCAGGAATCGCTGTCGTGGCGGCCGGAGTCGCTGTCGTGGCGGCCGGAGTCGCTGTCGTGGCGGCCGGAGTCGCTGTCGTGGCGGCCGGAGTCGCTGTCGTGGCGGCCGGAGTCGCTGTCGTGGCGGCAGGAGTCGCTGTCGTGGCGGCAGGAGTCGCTGTCGCGGCAGCAGGAGTCGCTGTCGTGGCAGCCGGAGTCGCTGTCGTGGCAGCCGGAGTCGCTGTCGTGGCAGCCGGAGTCGCTGTCGTGGCAGCCGGAGTCGCTGTCGTGGCAGCCGGTGCTGGTGCGAGAACCAGTCGTGGTACAGGTGCTGGTGCGAGAACCAGCCGTGGTGCAGGTACTGGTGCGAGAACCAGTCGTGGTGCAGGTACTGGTGCGAGAACCAGTCGTGGTGCAGGTACTGGTGCGAGAACCAGTCGTGGTGCAGGTACTGGTGCGAGAACCAGTCGTGGTGCAGGTACTGGTGCGAGAACCAGTCGTGGTGCAGGTACTGGTGCGAGAACCAGTCGTGGTGCAGGTACTGGTGCGGGAACCAGCCGTGGAGCAGGTACTGGTGTGGGAACTAGCCGAGGTGCAGGTACTGGTGTGGGAACCAGCCGAGGTGCAGGTACTGGTGTGGGAACCAGCCGAGGTGCAGGTACTGGTGTGGGAACCAGCCGAGGTGCAGGTGGCCTAGCTGGCGGTTGTGGCTTAGCAGGCCGAAAAACCGGTGGTGGCGGCCGGGCAGGAGGTTGTGGCTTAGCCCGCCGAAGGACAGGTGGCGGTGGCCGAGCAGGAGGTTGCGGCTTAGCACGCCGTTGTGCCACCCCACTCGCACAGCTCCCAGTACTAGCCCCCACCTCAAAAAGCGGATCCCAGACGCGCTCCTTGCGGATTGGAACCGTCTTCAAGGGTGGGTGGAGGGAGGTCAAGGGGAGGGTAGAATCCTCTCCTCTAAATTGTCCAAAATGTCTATTGTCACCCCCCACTTGAGACTGGGACTGACTAGATTTAGTCCTTAAAAAAATGTCCTGATAAAGCTTAATCTTAGAATTAAAGTCACTTGAAAATGGCTGGCAGGAAGAATTGACATAATGTCTAAAAAAGTCTTTGTCTATGACGTCATCCAAAATGGACGGGACAACGTCATCAAGCGGCGTGTCATCAGGGGGTGCCGACGGAATGACGTCATAGCTGCAGTCCCAGTGATTGACAGGCCAGTCATAACAATCTTCGGTAAGGTAGTTGATGGGATTAACAGACCTTTGAAGAGGGGAATCTTGGGCTGAACGTAGCTTGCTGTGTACCGGTGGAGGAGTCTGTGGGAGTGGCGCGTCTTGGCAGCGAAGTGAAGACCTCTTTGGTGGCTTCCGTCTTCACTGACGCGTCCGGTGGTGCGGAGGTGTGGCGATGTCCTCGGGCCAAACGGAGTGGATTGGGACCAACTTTCCGTTAGGACCCCAGATCAGGTCCTGGCGCTCCGAGGGGGAATAGCGGAGAGTCTCCGCCTCCATTGCTCGCAACACCATCCACGCACCTTCGTCCATCTCCTCCGACGTGCTCGTTGCGGGAGAACTTCTTGCTGGCTTCCTACTGTAACGACCTGGTCGCATCGTGGTGCGAGGTGTTCTCCCAAGGATGCAGACGGCTTCGGACACAGCTTGCAGGTAGAAAAATGATTTATTTAGGAACTAAATCAGACAGGAAAAAACAAAAACGACTAGCGTGGGAGCTAGCAAGCAAAATAGCATAGCCTGAAAGCTAGCAGGAGTCAAAAGTGGTCGTTAGCTGTTGCGTGAAAGCAAATTAGGAAGCCAGCCGAGTGAGGCCCGGGCAAAGACTAAATAGCCCTCTGATTAGCGCTCGGGCAACAGGTGCGCGTCCCGAAACGCTAACCAGAGGCAGGTGAACAAAATCTGCCGTCATGGCAACAGAAACAAAACACACGTGACACTAAACTGTAAACAAACTGTGATCCGAGCAGCGGATCCTAACAAATCTTGCCTCATCAATAACACATCTCCACTTTGGTGAGACATTAATGCGAGCGATGTCGAATGACAACAGTTGGAAGTACCATCGGACATTCGCTGTAGCACTTGAGAGGGCTGCCTGAGACTGGGGCTGCAACTATCCCTTATTTTAGTAATTGATTGTTTAATAATACAAGTAATCAGGTAAAACACAATTTATAGCCTCAATGCTTATTTAAGGAATGTACAAAAAATAAACAATGATTTTCCTGCTTGCCATAACCTTCATTCTTTTTTTTAAATAAGTGCACATCATTAACATAGAAATTGCACTTTTAATATATGTGCCTTTATACAAATTTAAAATTAAAAAAAACTCTCACACACAACACGGCACCCACACACTGCCACCTTGTGCATTCTATTGCGACAGCAGTGCAGAAACTATGTCCGCATATTTAAAATTCCGGGCACGCCATGTGGTCTTAATTTTCAGGCTTCCCAATGTTCGCAATATAGTCAAAGTGGTATTTCTTTTAGATTCCCGTATAAAACCGATAACTTGGCCGCTCTACGCCGCACCGTGGTTAGCTGGCTGCTTAGCGCTAACCACGCTAGCAGGCCAAGTACAGTTGAGTGCAGCCTACACTAACTGACTTTTTCACGCTTTCTGGCACATTGTGGCTAACTGGCTGCTTGGAATCAAAGCTAGCTATACTAGCCACCCAGTAGGCCTAGTGCAGTCTGCGCTAACTGCCGAATCCTTGAAAAACTGAATCGTCCCATATTACTGTGTAAATCAGAACAGTCTTCGAAATGTCAATGGATGGTAAAGCCGTCCTTGAGCAAGATACTTCACCCTTGCTCCTGATGGGTCGTGGTTAAGGTCTTGCATGGCAGCTCCCGCCATCAGTGTGTGAATGGGTAAATGTGGAAATAGAGTCAAAGAAATTTGAGTACCTGGAAGATAGAAAAGCTCTGTACAAGTATAACCCATTTACCATTTAAAGTGGCAGCCCTTACCTGCTCCGGGACCAATGAGCTGACAGCACTCTCACAAAGAAATACAAATTTGATTGGGAAAAGGAAAATATGTGGCTGGAAAAGGTAAACAATGATATCTACAAAGTGCACTGCGTGGTTTGTTGGTGCATTTTTCTATTGCCCATGATGGTGAAATCTGACATTAAACACTAAACATTAAAAAAAAAAAAACAGAAACAACAAAACCAGTGGAAACCTTGATCGTTTTGTTGTCCATCAGACAACACCAACAACCAGCCAAAAGTCAAGCAGAATATTATTTACTTTAAGAGTTATATTTTCTTCATTTTTATATTTTAATTGTGCATTAAACTGAAGTTGTTGAGCAAGTTGTTGAGCAAATTGTTTCCCGTGTAGACTTTAGCTATTACTCCAAAACATGCGTTTATTTAAATCTAAATTTGAGTCAAATAGTATCGTTTCACAAAAAAAGGCCAAACTAATCACCACGCTGATAGGGATGAAGACGATAAGTTTGGCCGATGTTTTAAGAAAACGTGCTACTCATTAAAATTTGCCACCTAACGCTACTCAGCATACGCACGCATGCTCATCAACGCTAAAGGCTTCCTTGAAGAAAACAACCATAGCAATTCAGGTAAAAACGGTTTCTATATTGTGAATATTTTTACCATTATTTTACGTACCAGGAAACAAACATAAACAAAGACGGTGTTATAAATTCCCTTTGTTAGTGATTAAGATTAAGAGAAAGTTCCCTATTTAATATGATAATTGTTGAATATAATTGACTATATTATTGTTGCGAAAACAAGTTATTAATGTAGTCATGCACCTTTAAGTTGAGTCTGTTTGAGTCAGGCAGTTTACCGGGCAGCTATGTTTACTTCCCGGGGTCCTTCGGGCAATGTGTTGAACAGTGTGTATGTGAGAGTGTGCTTAGCTGCTGCTGCTACAAAGTTATATATAAAGAAGAAGTTGAAACGTAAAACGGTGTCCTTATTCCCTAACCGGAGTACGCTCACGGGTGAAGAGTCCCAGCACAACAATAACATCAGTTTAAACATATAGTTCTTTAATATTGGTCCTTCGAGCCGGATTATCTTCACTCGCGACGGAGAATGGACACAGCGCTAACAGCGGCAGGCGGCGGCGCACTCGGAGCAAGACAGCAACAGCTTCCAACTCGTCTAGAAAGCTAGCAGGTTAGCCTTCCACAGTCCCTCATTCCTCCTCGGTCCCCCAGAGGACCGAGGAGAGAGCGTCGGCGCCCAGCGGCTGCAGTCACTTAGCCTACAGACCGAGTTTGTGTGTATAGAGGACCAGCCTCACGGAGCGCACGCAATCCCCGATCGTCCATTATCGGCGGGAGCGGCCGACAAGGTGAGCGAGTGGAACATGGCAATACATGCTAGAGACTTGCCCAGCCAGCTAACATGCCATATGAGCCAACCATCGGCGGCGCCCGCGAGGCGGAGCTATCAAAGCAGGCAGGGTTCTCCTGTCCTACGACCACCAGCTAATCTCAATATGAGCGTCTCAACATATCAATCACCCTGGCTAAGCTGTCCAGTAGTTCACAGCACCCCTCTGTCACAGCCATCCAGCCTCCATCTTGGACCATCTAGGCTGCTTCAGCATGAGCCACACCTGTCTACACTGCCACATACCACCTCTACAGCACTAAAGCTTCAAGCAGCAATGACTCCTACACCAGGTAGTAGACAGGAGAACTACACACTGACGCAGTCTCTGCCTTCAACTGTGACATCTGCATGGGCACCGCCTCCCCTCACTACGCTGAATGTTTCTATGCTGCAGCCTACACCTCAAGCTTCACAAGCAGTGAGTTATGCCAGCCCACAGACATCAGTTACATCAGGCTACCCGTCTAACCAGCCTACCACAGTGATGATTAACAATGTACAGGACTGAGTGCCACCAGCTGCACAACTGCAATACCTGCCCATGCAGACAACACCAGTAAATCCAGCACCAGTGCAGCAATACACCCCAAATCCCGTCCGCACAGCCAGTGTGGCAATACACCCCACTCCCGTCTGCACAGTCCGTGCAGCAACACGCTCCACTGTTTGCACAACCAGCTTATCAACCCCCCCAGATAGCAACAGCGCCATATTCTGCACCACAGCTACCTGTTGCGGCTGGCACTCAGCCAGTTATCAATCCATCGCCCTACAGAGCTGCCACTCCCCTGGGAACTGTCTATCAGCCTCCATCAACCATCGCTACACAGCCATTATACCAGTCACCACTGCCACCACAGAACCAACAGCTGCAACTCAACCAGCCTGTGTATCCAGCCAGCATACCAACTGGTGTCGCCCCCTTCTGGTTTCACTCTGAAACAGCCCCCATCAGCTCAACAGGTTCAGTACAGCCCCCAGTCTCAGTATACGCCACTGCAGGTACCTTACACTACCCAGTCCCCCAGACAGCCTGTTCCAATACCTGAACTGCCTAAGTTGGTGCATGCCAGTGAGAGAGAGTTTGCTGACTGAAAAATGGCGTTAGATCACCTGCTCAATCCACACACTGAACTTTCTGAACATTACAAATACCGTGTGCTTATGGAACACTTGATCCTGGATGAAGCCAAGCTAATAGCTCAGTCACACAGACATTATGTACAGCCCTACACAGCCGCCATGCAGGCTTTGCAGAGACAGTACGGGCAGCCACATCAGTTGGCACAAAGTGAGATCGCAGCCATCCTAAACTCTCCTGATCTCAAATCAGGAGACCCCAAAGCTTTCCAGAGCTTCGCCCTCAACGTTTACTTGCTGGTTGGAATGCTAACCTCATTGGAACGGCCTAATGGGATGGAAGTGATGTCTACTGGCCATGTTGACAGGCTACTTAGCAAACTCCCTAGACAAATGAGAGACAACTTTGTGGAGCATCTGCAGGTTCAGGGGCGCCTCAGCACCAGCAGCCTAAATCCATACAACCTCAGAGACCTCGCAGAGTGGTCAAGGTGAAGGCAGAAGCTCAGAGACTGTCCGCAAAAATGGCACAGCGCCATCGAGCTGAAGGAGCACAGCCTGCCAATCGAGACAGGCCTGTTCCTACGCCCCGGCCTCGGACTCGGCCTGTTTCTGTGTATCACGGCGCAGACCAGCCCAAATCAACCGAAACGACTCGGCCAGCAGCTAAGCAACAAAAGTTAAAAGGATGTGTCTCTTCTGCAAGAGTACAGAGCACTACTTGTCGCAGTGTCCAGACATTATTCAACGCTCAACACAGGAAATTGAGAAGTGGATAGCAGGCGGAAAGCACTGTCGTAACTGTGGCCGTACTAACCACGATGAAGAGAGCTGCACGTTAAAGAAACCTCGCAGTGAGTGTCAGGAGATCCACCTGAGAGTGCTGCATGACATCACCAGGCCGGGCCCCCAAATCTTCCTCATCACACCCAAAGACTGCACCTCAGCGGCTAACTCGATGCAGGGAGGGAAAGTATACCTCAAGGTGGTGCCAATCATCATCAGTCCTGGGACCAGATCACTGCAGACCTATGCAATCCTTGATGATGGAGCTGAACGCACCATAATATTCCCAGCTGCAGTTCGAGAGCTGAAGCTCAGAGGCAGAGCAGAGTCCCTCACCCTGCGGACTGTTCGTCAGGATGTGGTTCATCTCACTGGAGCATCAGTCGACTTTCATGTAGCTTCTCCAGCATCACCATCACAGCAGCATTTGGTTGAGAGGGCCTACACAGCAGGTCGACTTACCCTGACAGAGCAATCCTATCCAATAGCAGCGCTCCAGAGACGCTACCGCCACCTGAGAGGATTACAACTGCAGAGCTTCAATAAGGTGCAAACACTGCTGCTCCTTGGTGCAGATTACACTCACCTGATCACTGCTACGGAACCTGTGAGGTTTGGCCCAAAGGGAGGACCCGTAGCTATCCATACAGCAGTCGGCTGGACGCTTCAAGGCCCAGATGGTTCACAGTCCCCCGCTGCATCATGCTACTACACCACCTTCGAGCCTACACCAGATGACATCTACCAACAAGTCGAACGCCTCTGGCAGCTTGATGTGCTCCCATTCCATAGCGAGCGGCTAGCAGTGCGGTCTCGCCTGTACCAGGAAGCGGTGAGCGTCTTGGAAGCACGCACTAAGAGAGTGAAGGTTGGTGACACACTTCGCTACACTACACCCCTGCTCCGGGTAAAAGGTGCACCACCACTAAAAGCAGATGTTGAAACAGTGATGCCAAAGCTACGCAGTACAGAGAGACGACTGCTTAAAGACACTGTCAAAGCTAAAATATATGAAGCAGAGATCCAGAAGCTTATAGATGGTGGGTGTGTCACAAAGCTCCAGATGGCAAACATCGCCTTGTCTTTGACTGCTCCTTTAATCATGGTGGTCTCTCTCTCAACGAGCAGCTTCTCCCAGGTCCAACCCTCGGCCCATCTCTCATCGGGGTCCTCCTGCGGTTCCGCCAGCACGCTGTCGCCATCAGTGGAGATGTCCGAGCCATGTTCCACCAAGTTCGGCTGCTACCGGAAGACCAGCCATTGCTGAGGTTTGTTTGGAGAAACCTGAAAAGGGAGAAACAGCCTGACGTATACCAATGGCAGGTGTTGCCATTTGGTACCACAAGCAGCCCGTGTTGTGCAACATTTACCCTGCAAAAACATGTCAAAGAATGTGCTGCAGGAAATGAAGACATCCTGCAGTCCATCGAACAGTCTTTCTATGTGGACAACTGTCTGCAGAGCCTGTCAACGACTGAGTCAGCCAAGCTCCTGGTGGACAAGATGCGACAATGTCTGGCCTCAGGAGGATTTGAGATTCGACAGTGGGCAAGTAACTTCTCGTGTGTTGTCTCCCACTTGCCTTCCAGTGCCCGATCTGAAAGCACAGAGCTGTGGCTGGCCGAGAAGAGCAACGATCCACAGGAGCCGGCCCTTGGTCTGCGGTGGTATTGTCCATCTGATCGACTCAGTTTCAAGCCAAAGCCTCCAGAGAGTGAGGCCCCTACTATGCGGTACATCTATAAGGTACTCGCCCGCCAGTATGATCCGATCGGGATCATTATCCCGTACACTACACGGGCCAAGATTATTGTCCAGAGACTGTGGGCAAAGAAGAGGAGCTGGGACGACCCGAATCTCCCTCCTGACATCCTCCAGGCCTGGTCCAGCTGGGAGAGAGAACTCCCCGAGCTGGCCAACATCTCCATCCCTTGAACCTATGCACCATTGGAGCTTGCTACTGTTACCACAGAGTACACTCTCCACATCTTCTGTGACTCCTCTGAGCAAGCCTACGGGTCAGTGGCATGTCTCACCACAAGAACTAATGACACTGTCTATGTCTCATTTGTGATGGCAAGGTCTAGAGTGGCCCCAAAACGCCAGCAGTCAATGCCACGGTTGGAGCTCTGTGCAGCGCTGACAGGAGCCTAGCTGTCCTCCCTCCTTCACAAAGAGCTCACCTTGTGTATTGCCCAGACCTTCTTATGGACTGACTCCCCAACAGTTCTCACCTGGCTGACATCTCAGTCGTGCAGGTTCAAGGTTTTCGTGGGAACAAGGGTTTCTGAGATCCAGGAGCTGACTGCCTCACACATCTGGAGGTATGTGGAAACAGCTAACAATCCGGCCGACGATCTCACCCGTGGCAAGACGTTGGCTGAGCTGGCTGCACCAAATCGTTGGATCCAGGGACCAGCATTCCTTCGGCATCCACCGGATGAATGGCCATCATGTCCTAGCATCACAGAGCCAGAGGACAGTGGTGAGTTAAAACACAGTGTTTTTTGTGCTCTCACACAGACCAGCTCACCACCCAAGATACCAGATCTCACCCGGTTTAGCAGCTGGAGAGAATTGGTCAAGGCTACGCAACAGTCTCTTCATGGGGCGGCAGCTGACCCTGCTTCACCTCTGTGCGACCAAAGAGATGCTGAAGTCCACCTGCTCAAAACCAGCCAAACAGACTGCTTCTCTGAAGAAATTAGATGCCTCAGAACCAGCAAGCCTGTGCCACCCAGCAGCAGGCTGAGTACGCTGGCCCCAGAATTGGACCCTACATTGGGTCTTATACGGGTTAGAGGACGCCTGCGCCGTTTAGACAGCTGTAGCCCCACTGACATTCACCCAATACTGTTGGATCCCCGTCATGCGGTCACCACACTCCTCATTAAAGAGATGGATGCTCAGCTACACCACCCTGGACCTGATAGGGTGTTTGCAGAGATGAGGCACTACTACTGGGTTCTGCGAGGAAGGCAGGCTATCAAGAAGTATCAGAGAGCTTGCACTGGTTGCATGAAGTGGAGAGGGAAGCCAGTGGTGCCGAGGATGGCAGACCTGCCCTCAGCCCGTCTGTGGCTACTCAAGCCTCCATTCTTCTCAACAGGCGTGGACTGCTTCGGGCCGTACATGGTCAAGGCTGGGAGGCGAAGTGAAACGCGTTGGGGGATCATTTTCAAATGTCTCACGACGAGATGTATACATCTGGATCTACTCACCAGCCTTGACACAGATGCTTTCCTCCTCGCACTGAGACGGTTCATCGCACGGAGAGGCACTCCCTTTGAGGTCCTCTCTGACCAGGGGACTAACTTCCGAGGGGCAGATAAGGAGCTGAAGGAGGCCTTTGCAGCAATGGAGTCACAGTTGCAAGAGCGGCTTGCAGAAAACCAGATTAAGTTCCGTCTTAACCCACCAGCATCTCCCCACTTTGGTGGTGTCTGGGAGCGTGAGATTCGATCAGTCAAGAAATCCCTACAAGTGGTCATAGGTGCACAAGTGCTCCAAGAAGAGGTTCTGCTCACACTCCTCATCGAAGTGGAAGGCATCCTCAATGCCAAGCCTTTAGGATATGTATCCTCGGATATGGCCAATCCAGACCCAGTGACGCCCAGCATGTTGTTGATGAGGCGGCAGGATGCCTCTCTTCCACAAGTTGCCTATGCTCCTGACACCCTCACCAGGAGGCGCTGGCGTCATTGCCAGATGATGGCCGACCACTTCTGGACACAGTTTATCAGGAACTACTTGCCCTCTCTTCAAACCCGCCAGAGATGGCGCCAACACACAGATAATCTCCCCCTGGACACAGTTGTGATGATTGTTGATCCTCAGCTTCCACGTGCTCTCTGGCCAATGGGGAGGGTGGTGAAGCTGAATGCAAGTGATGATGGATGTATACGGACTGCTGAAGTCAACGTTGGCGAGAAGACTTACTTGAGACCAGTTGCTCGGCTGGTCCAGCTGTCATCTCTTCCTGAGGATAATCCTGGTCAAAATTGCCATGCTATTTAGGGGGCGGCTGTTATAAATTCCCTTTGTCAGTGATTAAGATTAAGAGAAAGTTCCCTATTTAATATGATAATTGTTGAATATAATTGACTATATTATTGTTGACGTAAACAAGTTATTAATGTAGTCATGCACCTTTAAGTTGAGTCTGTTTGAGTCAGGCAGTTTACCGGGCAGCTATGTTTACTTCCCGGGGTCCTTCGGGCAATGTGTTGAACAGTGTGTATGTTTTTGATTGATTGATTGAGACTTTTATTAGTAGGTTGCATAGTGAAGTACATATTCCGTACAATTGACCACTAAATGGTAACACCCGAATAAGTTTTTCAACTTGTTTAAGTCGGGGTCCACTTAAATTGATTCATGATACAGATATATACTATCATATATACTATCATCATAATACAGTCATCACACAAGATAATCACATTGAATTATTTACATTATTTACAATCAGGGGTGTGGGGGGGGGGGGGGTAGGATATGGACATCAAGTAGTGGACATAGAGAGAGAGAGAGAGAGAGAGAGAGAGAGAGAGAGAGATCAGAAGGCATAAGAAAAAGTATCTGCATTTAGGGGAGGGTGTTAGTTTAGGGTTGTAGCTGCCTGGAGGTGAACTTTTATTGCGGTTTTGAAGGAGGATAGAGATGCCCTTTCTTTTATACCTGTTGGGAGCGCATTCCACATTGATGTGGCATAGAAAGAGAATGAGTTAAGACCTTTGTTAGTTCGGAATCTGGGTTTAACGGGGTTAGTGGAGCTTCCCCTGGTGTTGTGGTTATGGCGGTCATTTACGTTAAGGAAGTAGTTTGACATGTTCTTCGGTATCAGGGAGGTTTAGCGGATTTTATAGACTAGGCTCAGTGCAAGTTGTTTAACTCTGTCCTCCACCTTGAGCCATCCCACTTTAGAGAAGTGGGTAGGAGTGAGGTGGGATCTGGGGTGGAGGTCTAGAAGTAACCTGACTAGCTTGTTCTGATATGTTTGGAGTTTAGATTTGAGGGTTTTGGAGGTGCTGGGGTACCAGGAGGTGCATGCGTAATCGAAAAAGGGTTGAACGAGAGTTCCCGCCAGAATCCTCAAGGTGCTTTTGTTGACCAGAGAGGAGATTCTGTAGAGAAATCTCGTTCGTTGGTTAACCTTTTTGATTACCTTGGTTGCCATCTTATCACAGGAAAGGTTAGCCTCTAGAATGGAACCTAGATAGGTGACCTCATCTTTCCTGGTGATAACAATGTCACCCACTTTTATGGTGAAGTCATTGACTTTCTTAAGGTTGATGTGGGACCCAAACAGGATGGATTCTGTTTTACCCAAGTGTATGGATAGCTTGTTGTCAGCGAGCCAGGTGCAAGTTCTACAGAGCTCAGCACTGAGGATTTTCTCCACCTGTGACTTGTCCTTGCCGGATACCAGCAGGGCAGAGTCATCCGCAAACAAAAACAATTCACAATCGCATGCCGATGACATGTCGTTTATGTATATTAGGAACAGTAAAGGTCCCAATATACTGCCTTGGGGGACTCCACAGCTCACCGAGAGGGGGGGGGACACGGTGCCGTTCACCTCTACCACCTGCTCCCTCCCCTCCAAGTAAGATTGCATCCAGCTCCATGAGGTTTTGTTAAATCCGATTGCTCTGAGCTTATCCAACAGTATAGCGTGGTTAACGGTGTCAAAGGCCTTCTGAAGGTCCAGCATGACCATGCCGCAGTATTTGCCCGCGTCCACCTCATGTTTGATGTGGTCGGTCAGATAGAGAAGGCATGTGTCAGTGGAGTGGTTAGTTCTGAAGCCGGATTGGAATTTGTACATGAGTTTATTATTGGCAAGGTAACTATCGACCTGTTCATAAACTATTTTCTCCATTACTTTCGAAATGGAACTGAGAATAGAAACAGGTCGGTAGTTGCCAGGTTCCAATTTGCTTCCTTTTTTAAAGAGGGGAGTTACTCTTGCTATCTTAAAATCTTTTGGTACTTGGCCTTGTGTAATTGATAGGTTTATTATGTGCGTGATGATCGGGGCAATGATGGAGGCAGAGTCCCTGAGGAATCTGGAGGGAATATTATCAAGGCCGGTGGCCTTGTTAGGGTGGAGCGCGCTCAATTTTTTAAACACCTCATCAGCTGTGACCATTTCTAATTTGAAATCATCGTTGGATACTCCTAGCTTTCTGTAGAAGGCTTTAATGTGTTCTACACCAAAGCGACCAGAGTGGTGGGACAGCTTGTTGACAAGAGTTGCGGCTATGCTGGTGAAAAAGATGTTAAGTCTGCTAGCTACCTCCATTTTGTCTGTAATGAGGGAGTCACCCTCCTTGATGCTGATGTTGGTGAGTCTTGTTTTAAGTTTCTGGCTGCAACCAGGAAGCTGTGTTGTTGAGAATTTTCCAGAGCTCACGTGGCTTATTTGTGTTTTCCTCTATTTTGTCGTTAATGTAATTTTTTTAAAGGATTTAGTCAGGTTGGTTGACTTATTTCTTAATTTATTGCATTGCTTTTTGAGAGTTGAAAGGAGTAATTTGAGGTTGATATTATTGGGTTGTTTATCTACTTCTGTTTTACATTTTTGGTATTCAGAGTATTTCCTGTCTCTGTCTTTTATGGCAGCTAATAGGTCCGGATTCATCCATGGTTCCGAGCGGGCTTTGATCCTGACTGTTTTCACGGGAGCCATGTCATTTAGTATCTTTAGGAACGCCGTTTTGAAGCGATCCCAAGCAACATCGACCATGTTGCTCGCGAGCACAGGGGACCAGTCCCACTCATCTAATTTTAAATTGAAATTGTCATTTGAGTATTTTTTGAGGGATCTGGATTGGGCTGTTATGTGGCCATTGGCTTTAGGTTTAGCTATTTTGCGGGTGCAGAAGGTTGGATAGTGGTCGCTAAGACCACAGATCATGACCCCACTATTTTTTATTTTAGGCCGGTCTGAAGTGAGAATGAGATCAATGGTTGATTGGGTGGAATCACACACCCTTGTAGGTAGCGCTATTAGCTGGGAAAGACCGTGCAGATTACAAAACTTGCTGAAGGATCTGAAGACAGGCGCATCTTTGCGTTGCACATCTGTGTTCAGATCCCCAGTTATAATTTTCTCCACGTTGTCTGTCCCTGCCAAGCATTCTTCCAAAGCCCCATAGAAATCGCTCTGATTAGGGGGTCTATAAACAGTCCCTATTAGTACCGGCTTAGCGTTTTTAAATTTGATTTCCGCCCACACAGATTCCAGGTCATTGTGGTTAAGATCAGTGCGAGTTATGTATTTAATATCCTGGTGAATATACATACAAACGCCCCCACCGTGTTTATTCCTATCCTTTCTGATAACCGAAAAGTTTTCTATTTCTATCTCTGAGTCAGAAATACTTTGATCAAATTTGGTTTCAGAGAAACACAAGATTTTTACCTTCGTGTTGAGGAACATTTCTCTGATTTGGTCAAGTTTGGCTCCAGAGAGGCTGTTCACATTAAGGTGGATGATGTGTAGTCCACTGGAACCAAAAAGAGCATCAGAGTCCGCTGTGTTGTGGTACTGACCAGAAAAAGTGTTGGTTATTATTGCTGTTGAAGTTGGAGAGCAAGGAGAGAGAGGAGAGAGAGAGAGAGGCATATTGATCGTCCTCCAGGTGAAGGGGGAGGGAGGGGGAGGTGCGGAGTTGGAGAGGGGGAGAGGGGGAGGCCAGGTAGGGTAGCTGGGGGTGGGGGTGGATTTCCTTTTGGCGGGCTTTTTTGAAGACAAAGAGAAAAAGAACAACGAAAATGTTTGTGTAAAGGCGCCTCTAAATCCTGTGTATGCCGCGTCCTCGACCGTCTGGGGCTGGGGAGAGGCCGCGTGGACCCCCGCCATCTCGTGCAGTTCCCCGCCATCATCGATGTCTGGGTCGCCGTCCACCGCCGCTGAGTCGCTGCCTTCTCCGATGACTGGGTCGTCCTCCACCGCAGCCGCCGCGTCGTTCACCGCCGCTGAGTCGTTGCCTTCTCCGATGACTGGGTCGTCCTCCACCGCCGCCGCCGAGCCTCCGACCGTGTCGATGAACGGGGCGATGTCCTTCGCCGAGCCGCCGATCGCTGGAGCACAGGTGAGCTTGAGCTGAGATGAGCCGGTAGCCGAGTTAGCTTCGATGGCGACGCTAGCAGTAGCATTGCTAGTCTTCGCCAGTCGGGACAACATTAACCGTGTTGTTGCAGGTCCAGGGTTGAGTTCAGTGTCTCCTGATAGTAGAAGTAATAGTAGTATTATTGACTTTCTGTCTATCCTTCCAGTCAGGGGCATGTTCCCTTTGCCTCGATGGGAAGTCAAGCACGATGCGTACACGTTAGCTCCAAAGCCAAGGTGCTTCGCTGATGTATTGACGTGGAGATAAAAGTCACTGTGTATGTCCATTTCGCGTTCTTGACTCATTTTCAAGAGGGTAAAGTATCCGAGGAGGTTTAAATGTGAGAGTGTGCTTAGCTGCTGCTGCTACAAAGTTATATATAAAGAAGAAGTTGAAATGTAAAACGGTGTCCTTATTCCCTAACCGGAGTACGCTCACTGGTGAAGAGTCCCAGCACAACAACAACAACATCAGTTTAAACATGTCATTCTTTAATAGACGGTATACAACATTATTAACCTAAAATGCATGGTTGGTTGTTTGTCTATACCAGGGGTCGGCAACCTTTACCACTCAAAGAGCCGTTTTGACCAGTTTCACAAATTAAAGAAAACAATGGGAGCCACAAAACTCTTTTGATATTTAAAATGAAGTAACACTGCATACAAAGTTTTTTTTTGCTTTGTGCTATGTATAAACCAGGGGTCTCAGACACGCGGCCCGCATCTTAATATGAAAATGTAATGTTAGTGCGGCCCGCGAGTTTACTATGAATGGCGCTTCACAGCGTCATACTTGCCAACCCTCCCGATTTTTCCGTTAGACTCCCGAATTTCAGGGCAACTATTCTCTCGAACGTCTGCTGATTTTCACCCTAACAACAATAATAAGGGCGTGCCGTGATGGTACAGCATTTAACGCCCACTACAACCTGTACAAACAGTGTGCCAGCCCAGCCACATGTTGTATGCAACTTCTGCATAGTGACAGCAAGGCATACTTAATCAACAGCCACACAGGTTACACTGACGGTAGCCGTATAAAACAACTTTAACACTCTTACTAATATGCGCCACACTGTGAACCCACACCAAACAAGAATGACAAACACATTTCGGGAGATCATCTGCACCGTAACACAACATAAACACAACAGAACAAATACCCAGAATCCCATGCAGCCCTAACTCTTCCAGGCTACATTATACACCCCCGCTACCACCAAACCCCGCCCACCTCAACCGACGCACGGAGAGGGGGGGAGGTGTTGATGTGTGGGGGGGCGGGGTTTGGTGGTAGCGGGGGTGTATAAAGTAGCCCGGAAGAGTTAGGGCTGCATTGGATTCTGGGTATTTGTTCTGTTTGTCCTGGTCTATACCAATAATCCTCAAACTTTATTCGCCAAGTACCACCTCAGAAAACAAGTAGCAACATAAAGACCAACATTTAAAATATAGTAGCATAGTAGGCCTAAGTATTCATTAAAAACATGCCAGAAGTTTTATGTATAAAGTATATTGTAACATTACACACAGTTTCAACAGTAACTCTGTGTTTGAAAACAGGAAAACAAAACGGTTACGTTACAATATTTAATTAAGTGATTCTTTGGCGTACCACTTGCGGTTCTCGCACCACAGTTTGAGAATCACTGGTCTATGCTGTATAGTGACAGAATGAATTTCAACAAGTATTTTGACAAGCTCATATAAGAATAATAATGAAAACTACAAAAGCACTTGTCCCAGGACCAATTTCGGACATTTTCTGAACATTTTACTCAAATCCATCCATTAGTTATGTTGATAACTATTGGATTACGCAAATAGTTGCATTTTTCTATGACACAGCACTTTTTTTGGAACACACCGGCTCCGGCTTGCCAACAAGGTGTCCCTTATTTTTTTTCCAGGAAGTTGGCCTTACGTGTCCACGCTGTGTAAATGTCTCTTATTATTCTGTTCTAACATGTGGACATGTTTCTCAAGCAGGGACAACCTCTCTAAGAGAAGTGCACAATTTTTACATGAAGCCATACTCGCGTTTATGCCGGTGTCTGAGTGGTGAATTTTCTCAACAAAAACAATGTACTATTGATGAAATCGTACAGTCATGATAAAGAGGTGTGGTTTTCAGTATATAGCATCTAATAGTTAGAAACCATTGGTAAGTTTTCTTGCAATATTTACACAATTTTTGTGTAGGACATGCCTTTCAAAGCATTTTAAAAATGGTCAAATCTATTCAAGATGTACTCTTTTGATGTACTTCATATTTGACATCAATAACACAGGTTTGAATTAAACAATGTGGAATGACAACGCAGACAAGCGATGTTAACAGGAAATGCTAACATCCAGCTAACGGTGAAATTAAGCAACTTTGTGCAGAAAATGTTTCACTATTATCTTATTAACCTTGCTTATAGGCGGTGCTGCAGTCTAGAGATCACAACACTGGAAGTATATTACCCGAGGGGATGTAGCTACAGGATAGAGTTGCTATATGAAAAATGTTTTCTGAGTTCTTTCCATGCATATTTACATTACATTTTCAATGGTAATAATGTTAGTAAATTATCTATTAAAAAAACTAAAAATTATGTGGTACATTACATTGGATATGTAAGTGTAAAAAAATTACCAAAAGAGGTTGGTCGATGAAAATAAAAGTGAAATAAAGTGTAGAAATGCACCCAATTACAGGAAATGTAGTCCTGATTTTCAAAAAATGTTTTCGGGGTTTGCGTGGCAGCACTTCATGATAAATATGCTCCTATTTTTTTCCAAATATTCCTCATTTAAATTGTTTATGTCTCCACTGAAAAAGCCCAAAAAATTACAAAGAGTCAAAGTAAACGTAGCAATATTCTAATATTCTTTTTTGGTTGATTGTTTTGTTATGGATTTTGTAAGTAGCCTGGTTTATGTGTTCACACACCAGTAGGGGAGTACAATTTTGCATTCACATTTATATGGATGATTGCGCTTGGATGGTCGCCACGGTACTGCGCTTTCTTGTAGTTGTGTTTTTTTCTTTATTTTTGCAGTTTTGTATTCCCCTTTTCTGGTATCTTTTACCAGAGAAGAACTATTCAACATTGGACAGTCCTCTGTCATATTTTTTTTTTACGATTATAATTGAACCACAAAGTTAAGTTGTTATTCATACCGGGGGAGCAGCAGCTCTCTCTGGACTTTGCCGAAAACGCAGCAGAGGGGAAAACGAGCAGGCGCACTTGCAGTGGGGATTGCATACTGCATTTCCATCCTATCGCCTAGTGAATGTCCGCTCCTGGTTAAAAGGTTTGGACAGACTGCTGCTCCTAAACACCAGAAACAGAACTGTTTCCAGATTCGCCACCCTGTGTTTACTGTAACCTGGCTGAGTGAACAAATCCCGGATAGCTCACTACACCCACCGGACTTTCAGTCAGAGTGGACCGCGTAAAAGAGCTCTCTGGGAAGTTGAGGAGAGGTGGAATATGTTTTTACATAAAACAAAGGTTGGTGCACAGATGTTAGGGTTTTGAACCAGACATCTAATCCACATCTGGAGAGTTTTTGCATAAACTGTAAACGGGTTTATTAACAGCAGGAGTTCTCCTTGTTTGTTATGGTTGATGTTTACATTTCACCTCAGACCTGCATAACAGTGGCATTATGCCTGGCTTTGCTGACGTGGAGAAAAACCCTCCTCACTCCTTGCTCATCATTCTAGGTTATTTCCACAGATCAAATCTAACCCACACACTTCCCAAATACAGACAGCATATTATATGTACCACCAGGGGAGCTAACACACTGGACCACTGTAATAAAGGACTCTTATCGTTCTGTTCCTCGTGCAGCTTTAGTACTTTCTGATCTCTGTCTGATTCACCTAATCCTAACCTACAGGCAGAAGTTAAAAAGTGCTAAGCATGTATAAGGGACAGTAAAGAGATGACCAAAGGTATCAAAGCAGCAGTTACACTTTGATTGTACAAATATGAGTGTCTTTAAAGTTGCATCAGAAAATCTTGACAAACCCACTGACACTGCAACATCTTGTGTGTGCAGATGAGGACCTTCTGCACATACAACAATAACAAGCCCTGGTTTACACCTCAATTTACAGTAGGAAGCTGTGTCAGTCCAAGGAGGTCGCCTACAGGAGTGCGGACTGGGCCCTTTTCAAGCGGGCCAGCCACAAACTGATGAAAGCAATCAGGTTCGCTAAAAGGAGCTAAATTGAGAAACTAAGGCCCCCTTCTACACTAAGGTTATTCAGGGTAAATCCCACCTAAGCTTATCCTTGTCCGCACACACACAATGGTCGTTAAAGACCCCCTGTCACCCTCTGTTCGCCGGCGCAACGCAACCTAGTACACATGCGCGGAAAATGTGGACGTCATAGTCACCTCCAGTGTTGCTGTGTGTGCAAGTTCTTAAATTAAACTTAACGTATCTGAACAATAACCAGTATAGTGGTATTTCAAATAACTGGAATCCAGTGTGCTGTGTGGCCCTATTGTAGTGAATCACACCTGAGATATCATACAATAATCAAATATTTAATAAACACGTTAAAGTAATAAACAAGTGATAAAAAACATTTTACATCAATCAATCAAGGGATATATATATCTGGTCAGGACACTATTCACTCTTTTGCCTTCACCGTCATTGTCCATTCTTTTTTGGTGACTTTATATACTCTGGACCTAGACGTTAAGTCCGTGACATACATGGCGGATAATAACTGATAGTCTGCTTTGCCAGTCCAAAAGCATTTGCCGTTTTCCGGAGTCTTCCCTCGATGGCCAGGTAATACAAAGCACACGCTACCTTTTTTATCACATCCATGGGAGCTCGCATTTTTGTTGTCTCTCCTTCGACAAATAGACAAAGTTTTTCGGTAAGTATAATCACAGCTGACCGGCACATTAGAAAGTTATCTTGCCATCTGAGAAGTGTTGTATCCGAAATAGCTGCAATTGCTTTCTCTTAAGGTATTCATGTGTGATTTCCACAAGCGTCTGTCCATGTAAAAGAAGGAGAAACACGGCATGTCTGGATGACTCGCCTCCATCTTTCTAGTGTTCACCTCCGAGTGGAAACAGGTTGTTATGAAGCTGGCTGTGGTGCATTTTTGCACTCCGAACTCAGTTTGAAAATGATCAATGAGTCCATACAAAGCTAAGAGCCGGAGATTCAAGAAATACACGGCGTATTTACCTTTGTAAAAAATTATCCAAGGAGGGTTACCTTTAACGATAGTTTAGTGTGGCTGACACGATGCTTAGGCTAAATAATTATTAGTTTAAGGGGTTATCCGGCTTAGTGTAGACATAGCCTGAAATAAAACTTCTCAGTTAACGACACCTAAGCAGTTTGGAAAGGCTTGTGAGAGTTTACCAACTACAGAAAACCCACACCCCAGACTGCTATTATATACTGACTGTAAGTCGGTAACACTTACAGTCATACTCTTAATTCACCTTATAAGTGTAATCATGAGAGGCTAGACCTGGATAGCCTCTGGGAAGAAGTAGTGGACTACCAAGTGCTTGGCAGTGAAGATCTTAGACTTAGACTTCGACTTCCTTTTTATTGTCATTCAAATTTGAACTTTACAGTACAGATAAGAACGAAATTTCGTTACATAAGCTCATGGTAGTGCAGGATAAAAAAGCAATAAGGTGCATATATAAATAAATAAATATATATAAATATATTTATAAAATAAATACATATATATAAATAAATAAATAGATTACTGTACAGATAAATATATTGCACTTTTTCACATGCGTCCATGTTTATGTATGTATGTTATATTGTCTTTTTTATTTCAGCGAGTTAATCCATTTTGGGGGGAGTTGAGGGAAAAATTTAATTATGATGCGTTCAAGTTCAGTGAAGATCTTCCTCAGGAAGCAAAGATTGACCAGTTCTGGGCCATGCTAGGGAGAGATGGAAGATTCCAGACTCTGGTGCATTTGATGAAGGCACTTTTGTGCGTGCCACACAGCAATGCATCATCAGAGAGGGTGTTCAGCATGGTTAGAAAAATAATGACACAGAATAGAACAAGGATGGACAATTAAACTCTTAACTCAACAATGAGTAGATGAGTGTTATGTGTGTGTAAATGTGTAAATAAATGAACACTGAAATTCAAGTATTTCTTTGATTTATATATATATATATATATAAAATAAAAAAATATATATAGCTAGAATTCACTGAAAGTCAAGTATTTCTTATATATATATATATATATATATATATATATATATATATATATATATATATATATATATATATATATATATATATATATATATATATATATGAAATGCTTGACTTGGTGAATTCTAGCTGTAAATATACTCCTCCCCCTAACCACGCCCCTTGCCTCACCCCCGACCACGCCCCCCCCCCCCCACCTCCCGAAATCGGAGGTCTCAAGGTTGGCAAGTATGCTGCTAGATGTGGAACTTTCCCACTCAAAACTAAACTGAGGGTAAAGAAAATAACCAATATTTTAGAGCCCATCATGAATAACCCATCCAATTATTTGTATTTTTTAAACCGTTACATCAAGGGTCAAAATTATTGACAGTATATTTATTTATGGTAATATATGAAGCTGGTGTTTTATTTTAGTCATTATACATTTAGAGACTTAATATACAGTATGTTTGTGTAATTGTTTGGTTGACTTGCCTTTTCCACCATAAATACATTTAAATTGTACAGCCCAAGTTAATTTTACTGCGATTTATGAATCTTTCACAAGTAGACCGCATGGGAATAAAAGTGACTAAACCACTGCCTCTCTCTTTTACCCTTGATTGCTGTTGCACTTTATTTATGTGTTACTCCTTAGCCGCAAGCCTGTTATTCTTCCATTTTTGGCTTGTAAATAATGAATGCTGCGTGAGTGTGTCATGGTGGAGTTTGGCTTAGGGGTTTGCAGGCATGGCAGCACGATTGAGTAAAAGAAGGAATGAGGCACTGGGAGAAGCACACTGACCGAGAGGCTGAGCCAACATTTGGCAACTCCACAAAAAAGAGAGATTAATTGCCTACGAGAAAAGAGGAAGAAATCATGCAATACAGTAGCGAAAGCCCAGGGTGTGACTCCTGTCTGGCATGGAGTGATAGGGAATACAAAGCATTTTGGTTTTTGAATAGCTGTTAAATAAAGACAAATTAAAGTTTTGGAATTTATTGCGAAACGTTTTTTACCTAAAACCCTATTCTTAACAAATGTGCAATTTTACATGATCACTTATTGTGTCGTATATTTGTCGCTACTCTATCAGCCACTCGTTGATAGTGGCCACAAACATTTCCCCCACAAAGTAAAGTAGTGTTCAAAACCTTGTAACGGCCAGATGTTTAATGCGGCCACATATTTTGCATCCCGGAATATTTTTTAATTTTCTATACAATATCCAAATGTGTTGATAGGTTGAGTCGTACCCATAAATTCAGACAGCACTGACAATGCTGCCTATCTACCTCTGTAAACATGAGGCCGTCTTGGATTTTAGCTGTGTTTTTGGCTTGGAACCATTTCTCTTCCAAGTATTGATCTTTGGCAAGAAGCTGATAGCTGAGCCGCAACCATCTTGGGACCTCAGTCCCACTCCCTCCTTGCTGACAGCCTCAGACCTGCATCATTATCACAGTGCTATGCATTGGCAGTCAGGTTGCACTATCCCTTCTCTCTCTTTGTGATAAACTACTGACGGGACTGTGGGCAGATAGCTTTTTCAGGATACATCAGCTCCAAAAAGCACATCAATTATTCAACCCCACAGTGCCTCATTGTAATTACTTTGCATTGATAGGCTGCCAGTCATCACAAGCGCAAGTCGTTGGAATAAGCAAGAAACTGTACTCGTGTGGCATTATCAATAGCAACCCTGTGACGTCCTTGTGGGCCGCAAGATACTGCGAAAAAAAAGTATTTTATAAGCAAAACTATTAGTCAGTATGACAGCAGTGATAGATAGTAAGCTAATTCATCATAATGGAAATATCGTTTCTTGTCTTCACATTAATTTTTAATGTGACTAAATCTCATGTGTGACTCGCTTGGCATCCAAATGTCCATCAAGTACTTAGTAGTCTCAGAGAAAATTTAGGCAATGTACAAAAATCTTGAAAACAATCAAAAGTCACAGGCTGATAGACTGATGTATACACAAAACAGAGAATTCGTCCTAAATTGTGCTTGGGATCAAAACTCATGCAGCTAATTAATGTCTTCTTGTTTAGCATTCACATGACTTTCTCCTTGCTTTCACTCTCACAATCCCTGTGTGTCCCTGTCCAGGGAGTACAGACTGAAGTTTGAGCAGTCAGAAGAGCAAACAGTGGGCAAGGAGTCAGAGTGACACCTCTTTGGTTTCATCACACAAGCAAATGTCCACTCAGGAAGAGCAAACGAGAAAAAAAAAGGTGACTTACCTGTGAGCCAGCATGGTGACACACAGTTTTCTATGTGGCGATTGACCTGTAAAAATACCACATTTGAGAGAAAAAGTGAGGGTGGAAAAAGACAAAGGAGTTGTGGAAAAGACGATAAAGAAACGCAAGGCTAGATTCTTGAGTGGTGCTTTAGCTTTAAACTCTAACAATGGGGAAGTTTGTGTGTTTTTTCTGCTCATAGACATCCCTTGGATGGACTCCATGCAGACACAATTCATCAACCTACCCTCTGCAGTGTTCTCATTATGTCTCCTCATGCATGTGTATAAAAAACTCGCTCATCAGCCTTTCCAAGTTACCAAATTACACAGCTGGTGTATTATAATTTTAAAGGGCTTTATAAATAAAGTTGGTATGGTATGGTATGGTATAATGCCATATTCTTTCTGCATTACCGAATACTGGTGCATAGGCAAATAATAGAAATCTCTTTTCCAACAGCTCGCAGGGACTTCCAGTGTTTTGCAGAGATAAGAAATGTTTGGCTTCATTCTCGCCACAAACACTGACACAAATTGATCCCCTCATTGTGTTGGTAAGATGTTTGTAAGAGATCATCATGCAAAAAGCTTCTACTTCAGTGAGTGGAGATACACTCAGCAATAGCCAAGCATTTATTTTGACAGCTAATTTGCAGTTTTTACGTATTTTGTGAAGAATGTTAGAGATAAACTGACCATAATGTCCTAAGAGACAGATTTAGAAATGCTTGAGATGACTTTTTTGCTGCATGCAATTAGGCTTTTGTGAGGTTATTGCTGTGGAAAGTACAACAAAGATTTATTTTGTAAAAAATTGGTGTGATAGGGTGGTTTGACTACTGTAATATCTGGGCTATACAGCCCACCTAAATGTATGACTATGATTACACTTCAGTGGCCAAAATCAGATTTTTTCTAAACATGCTGACTGTTTACACTGCAAGTAAATAGTGATCTTAAACAGACTCCAGTATAAATGCGCACAGGTCCCAATGTGGCTTTGACGCACGCCACTTGCATGCGCAGTTCGATAAAGTGAAAACAAAGAAAGTTGACCGGATTCCGTAAATGAACAAGAAAGTCTCTATTATTACGACTTTGCAGAATAAAAGTCACCACATCTTAAAATGTAGTGTTTTTACATTGAAATCTACTTAAGTAATGTAATGTATAAATTGATATATATAGTGTAATATATTTGGGATGGTTCTAATCTTTCTATTGCTGGCAAGTAGATAAGACACCAACATCAGCAAGGATCTACCTTAGCTTTATTTTTCAACTCACTTCCGTAAACAACTTATGCAACGGTCGCATTTGAAAAGATTAGATTCCAATCGGATTTGGACTACCTTCCGATGTGGCCGTAATCTGATTTGAAAAGATGGGATTTGAAGCACATTGGACATTTAGACAGGTAGAAAATATCCAATTTGTGTCACTTTAGGGCAAAAAAATCAGATATGGTATACAGTAAAAATGAGGCCTATGCAGCACCCACCTAATTTTTGGACATTCTATTTTAGTCGATCGTCTTTGGCTTTGGGCTGTGTTGTGTGCAATTTGTCGTTTCATCTCCATGACGAGGATGAGCCCATAACACACTAAATGGCTGACTGAATGATTGTGTCGGTGCGTTTGATTTAATGTGAACAATTTCATTGGTTTAACGTGACCTATCCAGCAATTTTATTGGTCTGATGTAACAAAGCAACATTTAATTTGGGGAATGTGAAGCTCATGAACCGAAAAATCCATAAATTAACTGCTGCATTGTATGAAGACCAGGGTTAAGCGTGGGAAAAAATAGCAGCCTATAGTCCGGAAATCACAGTACTTTTTTTTTCTGTAAAATACTCAAATGTTGCATGCAGTCATGTATAGTCACTTTCTGTAACTTTACATGTTAGTGATCTTTTCTTCTTACGTTGTGTTTCCCTCATTACAACATCTTCCATCATGTTTTCAGAGGAACTCTACTTAGCCACACCCAGCACTACTCAGTTTAATAATCAGATGAGTCTGCCATTCTAGGCCATAGCATTGTTCCTCTCTTTCAAAAACTCTTAATCTAAGCTATAGTTCTTGAAAGCCTGGCCATTGTCCGATAACAAGACCAATATTTCCCCTTGGGTTTTGGGATTTGTAGCCAGTAGTATTTATGGAGAGGTTCCAGTTGCAGATGAAAGCAAATGAACACACATACACACACAGAAGGAAGAGGGCAAGAAATGCTAATTCAGACACACAGAAGGGAGGTGTAAATCCAGCCCTCATTGTGAATTCTGCTCGTCGGCTGTATTGTGCAGCGGTGAGCCCCTTTATTCAATTGAGCTGCCATCCATCCTGGATATGGCTAGAAGAAGGCACGTACAGGGAGCTCCCACAGCAACCTTAGACCCACTTCAAGACACAAGGGTGCTTGTGCACACATCAACAGATCGCAAAGGGTGACAAAGACTCATTAGGACCCTAAAGGCCTGATACAAATCTCTAAAGGGTCATTACATGCAGCTGTGTTATGACTAAGTATCGCTGTTGGCATCGCAAGGTGTTACTCAAAATACCTGTGCACTAGTGTGGCTGAAACAGTCCTTGAATGTTTGCTCATGCGAGTCTCACATACAGACGGAACCCATCCAATGTTGTCCTCTCATCCACTGTGAAATGCAATATACACTACACCATCTGTGACCTTTCTAAGTATAAAGACTAGACTAGACTTCTGACCACATCACAGGCGGAAGGTATCAATACTGTTCTTGTTTTTGACCAATTTGGGCAAATATACTTTCAATTCAAAGCACAAACAAGACAACAGTCTTTCTAGAGGACATTCAAAGTCATCCCCCAGATTGCACACACACACACATATATATATATATATATATATATATATATATATATATATATATATATATATATATATATATATATATATAGTTTATAGTTTTGCAAAGACTCTGTTTATTTTCCCATCTCAACAAACCTGCAAAGTTGACATGATGATGATGATGTCGGAGGCCATCCAATATTCTGCACTACAGATAAGTGGAGAATGACAAACCATTGGTGTAGCTGGGGGCAAAACTATACGTTCATCTAAAATACAGTCTCCGCATTATTAGTAATAATCATACTTTGCGGAAATCTTTTTATCGCCTGGAACTACGGCCAACCCATTGGCCGTGATAAATAGATTTCTGCGAAGTATAATTATCATTAATAAATCAAATATTTTCATAGTTAGGCCATAGAAAACCTGTTTACGATCTTCAAGTTTTATTGAAGCCCTCTAAATATGAAATATCATTTATATAGTCACCTTTATAGTCGTTTCACCCAATATAGTAGCCTTGAGTTTGTTATACTGTAGATTATAGTATTTACCGGTACCCCGGAGGATCCGCCAGGCATCATTGCTATGGCAGTCGCACAGTACTTTTGTGTTTACATTTCATTGACTAAATGTGTATACCATAAAACATGACATGAAACTTATGGAAATTAAACATGATTCATGCATTACCAAGGTATTTTTCAGAATTATGTATCATCAGGATTGTAGTATCAGGATACTACTTATCTTTTGTTGTTAATAATGCTTCCAAACAAACCACCACATTGGCTTTGTCATGATCCGTTACCCGGGTCATGTTATGTTTGGTTTGTTATAGCCTTAATTTGTTGTCTATTTCTGTTTCAGCACCCTCTTTTGATTTCTTAGGCGTCCTTCTGTATCTTGGGAAAATGACCACCGCAAAACCATGCGTCCCAAATGCAACAGAAGACGACTCCGGCTCTGCAGTCCTCTCCAGCCTCACCTCCAGCTCTGCAGTCAGCTCCAGCCTCGCCTCCAGTGGGTCTTCCCACAGCGCCACATCCAGCCTTGCAGTCAGCTTTAGCTTTGCATCAAGTCTGGCAGCCTCCAGACCTGCAGACTCCGCAACCTCCAGCTTGCCTGCCTCATAAATGCCCATCTGGCGCCCGCACGCTGCCCTTTCATCGGCCAATAGCGTAGGGCATTTCTTGGACGTCCTCCGCGCCATTAGCAACAATGCCCAGGATCCGGGCGTGTATCTTTACGGCTGCTGGTGTGCCGCTCGTGTCTGCCTCTCTGTCGGCCACGGACGTGGCCGTTTCGTGGTCGCCCGCCTTGCCAGCTGCAGCGGCGTCCATTTCGACCGCCGCTATCTGACTCGTCCCTGGTGGCTTTGGGGATACTTGGCTTGGCGACCCGTCACCATATCCTCCCTCCACCCTCCGTGAGTATGGACTTATTCTGTTTGGGATGTCAAGAATCTGTCCCTTAAGGTAGGAGTACTGTCATGATCCATTGCCCAGGTCATGTTATATTTAGTTTGTTATATCCTTAGTTTGTTTTCTATTTCTGTTTCAGCACCCTCTTTAGTTTTCTTAGTTGCCACGGGTGCTGATTTCCTGCACCTTCTTCTGATTAGTGGTCGGGACGCTCACTTGCTCCTGATCACTAATCAGAGAGCTATCTATACCTGCCTCCCGCCACACTCTGCCTGGCAGTCTTGTTCGCTTCACGCAACAGTTTGCGTTTGTTGATTTCTTCATGTAAGTTTATTTGTTAGCTATTTGCTACTAGCCTCTTGCTTGTTCATTTGTTAAGCTTTGCCGTAGCTTGTCGTGCCATCGGCACGTTTACCTTTTTGTACATTTTGCCCTGCAAGCTGCTCACTTGACATCCTTCTGTATCTTGGAAAAACGGTCACCGCAAAACCATGCGGACCAAACGCAACAGGCTTGTCTTTAAAGTAAATAATTAGGACTTTGTTTCTCCATCTCAGCTACAACACATGATTTCCCATCAACTTTTCTCATTTTCACACTCATCTTGACTTGTGGTAGCAGTTGTGGCGAAACACGAGACTTCCTGGCTTGTAGTTGTGTTTATTGGAGAATCAACTTGTGAGCAATCGTGATTATTTTTGAACTATTACATTTTTTGTCAGCTTCTTTTGTCGTGAGCAAGAACTGGTAAAGAGAGAGTTTATCTTATTCTTGTTTTACGGTGGAACACTCAACGTTGAAGGTTCATTACCACCTCCTTCTATATTGGAGTGTGAATCAGAGGTCTCTCCCTTCTCACTCCCTCACATACATAGATACTGTACCTTGCCACAATAAATTATATTCCATAAACCCATATCTTTTAGAAATGTCAGTAAACATTTTATGGTTGCTGTCAAATACCCTGTGGGGAGGCGGGGCCGGCGGACCGACGGTGCCAGATGGTGGCGAGGAGGCGTGGACGGCGAGCAAGCGGCGAGACTGTGCGCGCCGAGAGCGACGCCGCAATTGTGACCAGGTGCGGGGATCGCGCACCTGGTCACAATCAGCTAATCTCCTCGCAGCAGTTAAAAGAACAGCGGCCGAGAACGACAGAGAAGGAGGGGGAGAGCCTGAGACGCATGCAGGAAGGACACAGACCCAACTAGAGACGGATGCGAAGCGCGCGCGCCGGAGAGCCAGAGGGAGGCGAGGACGCACGCGGCTGAAAAGCAGGCAGCGGATCGAGGAACAGGTGCAAGTGCTGAAAAGCACGAAGGAGACTGGTATTATTGAAAAATAAAGAAGTCTAAACCTGCTTTCCCGCAACATGGCCTTCCTAAATGGTCCCGAAAACCCACGAGACGGCATGAGACTGCCACATACTCCTTTGAGATTAACCTCATTCTGTGCATGTCTTCAAACTTTTTCTTTTAGTTTTCTCCTTTCTCAACTGTCACTCCCACAATGAATGATTGCATGTTCCACTGCCTCTACCTTATTGCAGCTGTCACATAATCCTGTTTATAAGGTGCAATGTCAGTCTGGCGTATCCTAATCTAATGTGTGATATTATTCCTTCCTCTTTCATGCTCCCCCTTACAGTTCTTCTCGCTCTTACTGTGTTCTGTATTGCATATAAGTGTCTTCCTGTTGTACTCATGTCCCAGTGTAATTGCCACTCATTCAAAACATTTCCTTTAATTAATGATTTTGTTTCTGCCTTACCGAGAGGTACCTCTCTGTGCTGCTCTAGCGTTAGTGTCTGCTTTGGATGGATTTTAATTGTCATTGTACAAGTACAACACCGTTTTGTTTTCAGCACAATCCTGCTCAAGATTAGACAAACAAACACAGTACAGGGTTACCAAACAGGAACACCGATGGGTCGCCACACGGCGCCCCGTAAAAGGTGGGAAAAAGGTAGACGGTGGGGGAGGATGAGTAAAAAAAATTAAATCTCCGACTGGGCTCCTGAGGGGAGTGAGAAAAAACTCCATAGCAAAGCACATATACATAATACAACATACAACTCGAGACTTGCAACGAGGGGTGAGGGGGCGGGTATTCGGCTCGAAGCTGCCAGCCACTACGGGCGCTGCTTTGTCCATCATACCACGCCACGCTTCCGTCAGTCTACCCCAGGGCAGCTGTGGCTACAAATCTAGTTTACCAACACCGGTGTGAATGTGGAAGGAAAGAATGATGGGTTCCCACTTCTCCGTGAAGCGCTTTGAGTGTCTAGAAAAACGCTATATAAATCTAATCCATTATTGTTATTATACCACATGGGGTGAAGCGTCCAAGGCATGAGATGGAGGGTGGTTTTTTTTGTATGTGTGTGTGTGTGTGTGTGTGTGTGTGTTTGTGTGTGGGTCGCATATTTTTCGTGGATGCATATGTGTGTGTAAGCCTGCAGCGTGTGTCTGCCATCTGATCTGCCAATTCATTTCCCTTAATGCCTAAGTGAGCTGGAACCCAAAAGTACCTCACACTGCTATTGTCCCTCTCAAGCCTGAATAATATTTCATATATTTCAGTAATTATATCTTGTCTGCTTTTCAACCTAATATCTTGAATAGAGATTAATGCTGACCTTAAATCGGCGTGGACCACCACCTCTTTTAGCTGTGACTCTTCTACCCACTGTAATGCTGCTGTTTTGAAACTGGAAATAATAGACGTGTTATAACACTAATTTTCATTGCAATGTTGATTCAAAATCCTAGGCGAAAGTATTTGCGAAGATGAGCCATACGTCCTTTAAACAAGTTGTATACACACAGGAAGTAATACACTACAGTCCGACCAATCACAGCCTTTACAGTCTGTGACTTGATTAGATTGTAAGACACTCTGTATTAGGTTTGGAGATGGACAAGCGAGTCGGCATAGCACACACTGGTTTCTCGAAGCAAGAGCACAACCAAGGTTTCACACAATTGTACCACTTACAAGTTTCCACTGCTGGTGGACAACAGTAATTACACAAATAATTAGCTTAAACTTTTATACATGTTTAAAATTGCAAAATAATCCAAGGTAGACCGCAGTCCCCCATGTCTGTTTGGTGTAGGTCGGTATCAAACAGAGGTGGGTAGAGTAGCCAGAAATTGTACTCAAGTAAGAGTACTGTTACTTTAGAGATTTATTACTCAAGTAAAAGTAAGGAGTAGTTACCCAAATATTTACTTTAGTAAACGTAAAAAGTATGTTGTGAAAAAACTACTCAAGTACTGAGTAACTGATGAGTAACCTGTTCGTTTAATGATGACGGCAACAAATAATGCACAAAAACCTAAAAATAGCAATGAGCAAATTCAGAGCCAGGAATATCTCTTAAGCAACTAAAACAATAATATATATTAAATAATAATACATTAAAATAAAAAAAATTGAGGCAAATTGAGCCACAATAACTTAACAGCACCATAGGCTCAGTAGGCATTCATTGATTGATTGATTGAAACTTGTATTAGTAGATTGCACAGTACAGTACATATTCCATACAATTGACCACTAAATGGTAACACCCCAATAAGTTTTTCAACGTTAATCAATTCATGGTAAACACACTGTGCACTTCTGATTGGTGTTTCTATGCATGCGCGTGTGTGTGTTGTGTGTGTGTGTGTGTCTGTGAGTCTGCAGTGCATTAATAAATGTCCCCACACGATGTACATTTGACAATGATTCATAGCAGGGAAGCTAACATCAGCCTATGGTGACAGCCAAAATATCTACTAACGTTACTTACTGCGATGTGCTTCCTCAAATTTGATGTTGAGTTCATGTAAGCCAGGGGTGCCCACACTTTTTCAGAAGGCGAGCTACTTTTTAAATGACCAAGTCGAGGTGATCTACCTCATATATACATATACATACACACACACATATCTATATATATATATATATATATATATATATATATATATATGTATATATATATATATATATATATATATATACATATATATATATATATATATATACATATATATATATATATATATATATATATATATATATATATATATATATATATATATATACATATATATATATATATACATATATATATATATATATATATATATATATATATATATATATATATATACACACACATATATTTATATATATATATTTATATATATATATACACACACATATATATATATATATATATACACACACACACATATATATATATATATACACACACACATATATATATATATATATATATATATATATATACACACATATATATATATATATCTGTATATATATATATATATATATATATATATATATACAGATATATATATATACACACATATATATATATCTGTATATATATATATGTATATATATATATATATATATATATATGTATATATATATATATATATATATGTATATATATATATATATATATATATATATATATATATATATATATATATATATATATATATATATATATATATACACACACACAGTAATTTATATTTATTTATTTTGCCGTTTTTGTTCACATGTTAAAGGTGTTTTAATAAATATACATGCATGTTTAACATATAGATTCCTTTCTTTCATGAAGACAAGAATATAAGTTGGTGTATTACCTGATTCTGATGACTTACATTGATTGGAATCAGACAGCAGTGCTGATAACGTCCACGTTTTCAAATGGAGGAGAAAAAAAGTTCCTTCTTTCTGTCTAATACCACATGAAAGTGGTTGATTCTTGGCATCTTATTTGTCCAGCTTCCATATTTGTTTTTATACACTTTACAAGAAATACATTGGCGGCAAACTCCGTAGCTTGCTAGCTTATTTGCGCTGGCTTTCGGAGACTCTTATTTTGTTAGCGCAGGCGCGATGGAGCGGAACTTTTATTGTAAAGACAGGAACTGTGCGGTCAGTCTTTAGGCTTTTGATGGGAAGTACGGTTGAAATAAAAAAGTGTCTTTTTTCATTCACACTTTTGATTGATTGATTGAGACTTTTATTAGTAGATTGCGCAGTACAGTACATATTCCGTACAATTGACCACTAAATGGTAACACCCGAATAAGTTTTTCGACTTGTTTAAGTCGGAGTCCACGTGTGATGGTCATGTGACCGCCTGACTCTGTTTGATTGGTGAAACGGAGTCCAACGTCACCAGTGACTGCATCTGATTGGTGAAACGCAGGCATGCGTAGATCCTACTTTGAAGGTCTGTGACAAACCAAAACAAACAAGGCGTGCATTAACAGATCGATAAAAATCAGTAGCGAGTAGCCAGCTGAATGTAGATAAATGGAGCGGAGTAAAAGTAGCGTTTCTTCTCTATAAATATAATCAAGTCAAAGTAAAAGTATGTTGCATTAAAAATACTCATAGAAGTACAATTTATCCCAAAAGTTACTCAAGTAGATGTAACGGAGTAAATGTAGCGCATTACTACCCACCTCTGGTATCAAATATATTTTTTACTGGACAACTTTTGATTAATAAAAGATACCAGCATGAAATCTAAGGCTGAATTCACACTTCAGGTCTATAAGTGTTAAATTATGAATTTGCCTCTATCTTTTCTTTTATCTCATCTTATTATCTGAGGAATTATTAGGAGCCGGGTATACTTCCCAACCAAAGCTATCCTCGGATCATTGACTTTGTTACCCGCTCAAATGACACATTGACCTCCAAATTGCACAAATACTTTGATTTTTAATTAAGCAAATATGTGCTATGAGCAGAAGGCAGCAAGGTGTGTAAATGGTCTCTGGCCTCTGTTAGAATCATGCTGAGATCTCAGGCCATCGCCTCCCCCTCCAATCTGCACATAAGATGATGCCAAGCCATGTCACACAATCATTCCTTATGCTCTACCCACTGGTTCTTACTCATTCACTCTAGTTTGCCTTCTGTCTCTCGCTCTCTTCTGGCCTGCTTGATTTAATATTCACGTATATGAAGAAAGTACATGCAATGGTGTCATAAACTGTACGTGTTAGGAGAGAAACTGACGGGAAAAATGTACATAAAGGGGGATATGCCGAAAATAAATATTCTTCTTAGTGCGTTTCAACCAAAAAAACACAATACATTGCAAGACGTAATTCTATGTGGTTAACGTCTAAAATATTCTCATCTTGAAATAAAATTTCAGATCTATAAGCTGCTATTTTTTGCCACACTTTAAGCCATACACTTTATTCAACGCTGTGCAGGATTTATAGGATTTTTAAAAATTTAGCCTCGTCACATCAAACCAGTGTCGAACAGGTCACAGTGGACCAATTAAATTAAATAAAACACTCCCACACAATTATTTAGTCAGCCATTTAGCGCATTATGCACTCACCCTCATTGAGACGACACAAAGAAATTCACAAGACACACCCCCAAAGCGGAAGGTAATCTACCCAGCCTCAAAAAAGGAAACAGCTACCGCACGGAACGAGAATCCATCACCACTAACGGGCCCCGATAGTCCGGAATGCTGTGCGCCGAAAAAGACAACTGCAGCGTTTTCAGCGCACAGGACTAGGAAAAAAACAAAGACTGCGCTCAATGACCTCTCCGGTGAGCTACTGTATGCCGTGTTACAGGCACTGTCTTTTGTCAAATCTGTGAATGGACACAAGCGCCTGTGTAAATGTTTCATGTTTTAATGTGTGCACCTGCGGCTTATAGACTTGTGCTGCAAAATATAATTTATCCAAAAATTAGGGGGGTGCATCTTATTTCTATGCACGTGTAGTGAGTCTTAGTCTGCGTTGTGTAGTTTTTTAAATAAAAGACACTTCACCATGCCGTCGTTTCACCATTTGTTGGTGACCTGTGTTGGAAGCACAAAACACACACACACAGGTCTCAGCTTCACTGCCGGATTGATTTCTGCTCCTTCCAACTCAAAAGTCGGAAGCAAGAGGAAGTAACACAAACGTTCATTCGTATAAAAATAATAATAAAATAAATTACATAAACAAAAAAGGTTTTATCGGAAACAAATTATAATACACAAATCCACATACCTGTGTTGGAAACACAAAAGACACACACACAGGTCTCAGCTTCACTGGCGGACGGATTTCTGCTCCTGTGTGGTGTAAATACCAAGCGTAAATGCGACCAGTCAAACAATTCACACAGTCGATGCTCTAATTCTTAATTAGCAGAATTGTGCAGAATAATAACTTAAAACAACACGTCACTTGTACCCACAACATTATTGTGTTAACTTTTCAAGTATTTAAGAACGTTTAAGAAGAATATTTACAACAGAAAGTAAAGAAACAGAGCAGTGAAGAACTATTACCTTTCAACTCAAAAGTCCGAAGCAAGAGGAAGTAAATAAAACAAATAAACAGCGAAGACTCTTCCCGCACCGGACATCCGGTTCTTCAAAAATAAAGCGATACTTCAAAATAAAATATAACAACCTGTCTAGTTCATAATATAGTGCAACAACATCACACTATTACACGCGCTCTATAGCCTAGAAATGACGGTAACATTTGACTTATCTTACATTTGACATAGCAACCAGGCCTGCAGTACCCTGGACCAAAAATTATATTTTTTCCTTCTTTAGGCCATGACCAATCTTTAGCCTTGTCATTTATCTTATTGAATATATTTTTTGGAAACATAAGCTAACACTCAGTATTGTGAGCCACCGCTAGTGACAGAGAGAACACTACAGCCTTTAATCACAAGTTGTTCACATTGTTGCTCACCTGACAATCACTCTGTTGCTATGCCGATTGCTGACATGTATGACTGGCACAAGTCTCACTTGTGAGGGAGGGAGGGGGGCTTCTGTCTGTCACCCTCATCTCGTACTGGGGAGCCTGGGCGAGTGAGAGAAAGACAGACAGAGAGAGGTGAAGAGTGAGCAGGAACATGCTGTGTCCTTCTTCTCCATTACCTCATGAATATGCAAACCAGACAGGTCAAGTAGGCATCAATAACTCGCATCCCTCCTGGAATTCAAGGCAAGAGGAGGAAAGGGAAAAGGAGCAAAATCCTTTGATGCTTTCATCCAATAATGGTGGATCTGTGTGGCATTTTACGGATATCTGTGTGAGAGAGCAGCGTTTTTTCACATTGAAGATTTAGAGAATAATTTGTAAATCTGATGGTCCCTTGTCTCCCATGAGAATACATTTAGTGTTTTTTTCTCTGTTTCGTCACCCTTTCTGATGTTTGGTGACGACTTGAGAGTCTGGCTTGTTCCAATAATTTTACAGCGACTTCTTAACTCCTGTGCACCAAAACAATGATGCTTCATCGGAAACAGACCATATTTCAACACAGGGCTTTCTCGTGATCCAAAACAAGGTGTTTTTGGGATCATTCTTTGTTGCGCTTATCGCCATCTTAGCTCTCCTAGTGAGGGCTTTGTACTGTTAAAGTTCTAAGGCCATCTTTACGATCTGCCACTGGACAGATTTTCTGCACCTGAGTAAACGAGCCCTACTTTGGCACGATCGGAATAGGTTGGCCAGGGCAGGATGCAAACAACATAGCCGAGTCATGGAATGGCTATAATGTGATCGCTGTCACACATTTTGTCAATATTTAAATCATGATTATTCATTATGTTAAGTAAAACATTATTTTATTGCCCTTTCAAAATAAAACTTAAAATAAAAATAATTCATAAATAATAAAATTACATTTTCAAAAGACAAAGGGCCAACTAAGAATAAAATGCCATTGCATAGTGTTCCAGGGTTGAATTGGGTGCCTGTTGATACACTGAGTCACTCTCCAGGAGGTTAGTGAACGGATGTGATATTGCATTTATTTTTCCTAATATTTTAGGATCTACTGGTATAGTCCCTATATGGACGTGTTGGCGAGCAATTGCTTCAGCTCATCGATTCTCAAACTGTGGTACATGTACAACGAGTGCTATGCGGGCCTCATCTAGTGGCATGCCAAAAAATTGCTTGATTAAAGTGCAGTCTTGTGTCAGGGTTCACCGTGACCGGGAAGAATTAGGCTCAGGTTCAGAATGATGAGTTCTTTTTATTTGTATTTTTCTCTCTCGCGTCCTCACTCTCCGTCTCTCCTTGCTCGTCTCCCCTCTCCGGTCCCTCACGCTGCTAATAAAGAGACAGGTGATTAGATAACCTGTTCCAGCTGGGCTATCCACTCACCTGCAGCTGCTTCATAGCCGGCTCCTGCACACGCCCTGCCCGCAGGAGACGTGTGGACCACGCCCCTTCCACATGCCTCCACCGCCAGTCTCAGGAAGGCCCCCCCCCCTCCGTAGAGGGCCGCGAGAGAAAGTCGGCCACGGCCATCCGCGTACCCGGTCTGTGGACCACCCGGAAGTTGTAGGGCTGCAACACGAGGTACCACCGGGTGATCGCGCGTTGGCATCCTTCATGCGGTGGAGCCACTGGAGTGGTTTGTGGTCCGAGCAGAGACTGAAGGCACACCCAAGCAGGTAGTACCGGAGGGCCCTGACCGCCACCGGATGGCGAGGCACTCCCTCTCCACCGTGCTGAACCTCGCCTTCCGGTCCGAGAGTTTCCGGTTGATGTACAGTACTGGGCGGTCGACGTATTCCACCCGCTGGGACAGCACCGCCCCCAGTCCCCTGCCCGACGCGTCCGCCTGCAGACAGAAGGGGATAGCAAAGTTAGGCATGTGCAGTACCGGCTCCTCACAGAGGGCTATCTTTACCTTCTCAAACACCCGCTGGCACTGCGCCGTCCACTGGACCAGCTCCGGGGCACCCTTTAGGGTGAGGTCAGTCAGTGGGCTGGAGGGTCTGCGAACTGTGGAATGAACCGGCAGTAGTAGCCCGCCAGACCCAAAAACTGCCTCACCTCTTTTTTCGTCTTGGGGGTGGACAAGCTGCGATTGCCGCCTTCTTGTCTACCTGCAGCCGCACCTGCCCCCCTCCCATGTGGTACCCCAAATACTGTACCTCCCTCCGGCCAACTGCGCACTTTGCCGGGTTGGACGCCAATGTCACACGTCTTGTGTCAGGGTTCACCGTGACCGGGAAGAATTAGGCTCAGGTTCAGAATGATGAGTTATTTTTATTTTTGTCTCTCGCGTCCTCACGCTCCTTCCTTCTCCGTTTCTCCTTGCTCGTCTCCCCTCTCCGGTCCCTCACGCTGCTAATAAAGAGACAGGTGATAAGATAACCCGTTCCAGCTGGGCTATCCACTCACCTGCAGCTGCTTCATAGACGGCTCCTGCACACGCCCTGCCCGCAGGAGACGCGTGGACCACGCCCCTTCCACAAAGTGTTTTATCTTCCTTTATTCAAACACAATGTTACTGTTCAAACTGTGTGTAATATTACAGTGGCCAAACATTTAAAAAAAGATTGTTGAATAAAACGTCTGCCTTGTTTTTAATGAATACTTAGGCCTTCTACTCTACTGTATTTTAATGTTGGTCATTATGGTGGTACTTGGAGAGCCAAGTTTTGAGGTGGTACTTGACGAAAAAAAGTTTGCGAACCACTGCTTTAGGTCATCACCCCCTAAAGCTGCAGTACTGTTACCTCTGCTTCCAACGTCTCTCACTAACTCTCACATGAGTCCACTGTATTTTGGTTGTGAAAGGACTTAATTTGATATGCAGTGTAGCCTGCGTGTTCAACAATCACCCTCATTTAATCGTAGCGGCCAAATTCGTGATCATGATTAAAAATGTATTAATCGTGCAGCCCTTCTTGTGCAAGTAATTTATTATAGCCGCCACCCTGTTACCCGATAAAAATAATCAGAACAACTCAAAATAAGACAAAGTGAAGGAAATTGCAGTGATAGGACAAGAAAACGGGGTGAAGCACAAACATTTAGCGTAAGGGCAGGCCAGCAGGGGCCAGGTTTGCAACGGCCAATTGCTCCCAAGTCCAGTACGGTACAAATGGCCTGGTGTGATAATAGGAATGTGATACAAAATTAATTTTTTTTTTTTACTAAATAAAGCTTCTATTTTTGTTTTTTTTCCTAAATTGATGGTATAATTGTCCGGCTGAAATGGGCATGAGAAGGAACTCGAAAAGAGGAACAGAACATATCTCACCAGCACAAACACTTTTAGTATGTGCTTACACAACTGAAAACAGCCTTAAATCCGCTGCTATAAAAACACCAATTACAGTTGTTATGGCATTGACTCAATATAAAGTTAGGTGGTGTTTGCATTAAACTACCTTTTTCCAAAGCTACAGCAGTGATGGGCAGTAACAAGCTATATGTAGCTAAGTTAGGTATCTTAACTACATTTTCCAGTAGCTTGGTGTTAGCTTAGCTACTTTTGGACCCATGTAGCTAGGTAGCTTACATCAAAGCTACAAGCTACAAAGAGAGAAAATGGACTGTGAATCCAGGCCCCCACAAAATATGGAGAAAATAAAATGACCTGGATGAATGAGAACATCCATACATACGGAGAGAATCCATGATGATTGGTTGGTGTTCGTATGATGAGTCACAATTGGCTAAGGTTAGGGCGAAACATTACGGGCTGGCCAATTGGAGGCAAGATAAGGCGGGTCATCGAAACCAGGAAGCAGAATCATAACAGTCACGCACTCATGTCACATGACGACGAGGGAGTCGGAGACAGCGAGGCGCTTTGAGCTGACCACTCAAAAACAAAACTTAAAAATGGCAGAGGGATACTCTCCCGCATATTAGATTTTTCCTTTAGTGATGAAGATGACGCGCAGGAAACACACAATAAAGTGTCTTTGGCCATATTTAGACAAATGTATGGGTTTAGAGAAAACAATGCCCAAAACCTTAGTTTTTAGTTGTTTACTCTGTAAATACTCTGGATCTGCCTCCCGGGAGCCTTTTGGCCATGGAGACCAGCTGCTGGGTCTCTGCAACACCAGAGTCTGTTTGGAGAGACTGGAGGAGATGCAGATGAAGAGACAGGGCTGCGGAGCTAGCACTGAGCGCCGGGACGGACAGGCTTCACAGTGTCTTGGCTGAATGAGCAGGTATCGGACACCTCAGTCTCCTTAGACGAATCCTCGCTCATCCATGCGGACTAGACACTGGCCGAGTTAGTGGGCAGCCGAGAGTGGAGTCGGCTCTCTTGGTTGCTTTTTTGGGTCTGCTCCTGTCTCTGGCCATGATCCCTCCACCCCAGCAGACGATGGCATGGAACACAGCAGAGGCCACCACAGTGTATGTTTCTTTTACTTTTTATTCATAGCTGTATGTAGAAGTGTCTGGTTGCATCAGCTGTGCTCTTTTAATGTCTTTGATGTTTGATGTTTCCGTCTTACACACATGTAAGAGGGATGTGTGCTATGGCTATAAGTTGTTTTTTCCCTTGGCCTCAGTCTGGATCCCCTCTCCAGGGGCCCAGGCTTAGACCGATCCCCCCCCCCCCCCCCCCATTGTTTACCTGTATCTTACCTTTTTTGTAAGAGGCGCCGGAAGTTGGCAGACCCGTCAGCAATCCTGTTCTGTCTCCCTGTAATTGTCTGCTCTTGAATGGGATTGTGCTGAAAATGTTAATTTCTCCTCGGGGATTAATATAGTATTTCTGATTCTGATTCTGATTCTTGAAACCAAAGTCATTATGGCTCTCTTCATTGAAGACGTGGAACACAAATTTAGGAACACACATTAAGGTGAATTGAGTTCATGAAAGGTTTAACTGCACATACCTATTACCAAATGTTCCCATACAACACACAAATCATTGTTTTTATTTGTCAAAATATAGATGGATGGTGTTTTTTTTTTTTTTTTTACCATTGCAGAGAAAATTAATAACATAGGGGTAGGCCAAAGAAAAGACAAACTAAAATAAATACATACCTCTAGAGGCAGTTGTAGGATCTCCCCAGCTAAATGACAGATAGTTCATAGTAATTGACCCTTATTGGGTCCATTTGTACACTCTCAGTTACATTAACATGTAACATGAGGCGTGTGGGTCGGATCACAGCTGACTCTTCTCACCCTGGACACACACTATTCTCCCCTCTCCCCTCAGGCAGGAGACTACGCTCCATCCAGACCCACACCTCCCACCACCTGAACAGTTGTTTCCCCTCGGCCATCAGGCAAATGAACAAGAACTCCTAACAGCAGCTCCTTGAATTCCTTGAATCCCTTCTAAGTCTATCTGATAGCTCAGTCACAGCTCTTTTTATACCAAATATGTGTTATATGTGTTTTATGTCGCACGTTTGCACCAAGAAAAATTCCTAGTTTGCGAACCCGTTCTCAAACAATGGCAATAAAACTATTCTGATGCTGATTCTGATTCTGATATTATACATGTAGTCCCACAGATAGAAATGCCTTTAAATGTAGCAAGCTACGTTTGTCGTGTAGCTTGTACTGTAACTTGCTACAATTCACTGGGGACAGCTTCCCCTGTAGCTTAGCTACATTTAATCAAGAGTAACTTGTAGCTTAGCTTACTATATTTTCCAAGTAGCTTGCCCATCACTGTGCTACAGTAACATTAACGTTGTTGTGTTATTGTTTCAAATGTGTAAACATGTACGAACATCAACATACCCTATCTCTGCTAATGGCGGCATGCTTTTCTTTTCAAGTGTATTTAACCAGGAAGATGAAATGTACTCAAAAGGAGATTTTTAAGTTCCCAAGCAGTACTTCTAGCTATGTATGTTCCTGCTGGCCAAAAGCTGGGCTGCGCAACTGTATGTATGTATTGTTTTTTACAAAGTAGATGCGTTCCTATTACTCACTCAATGTGCACCGTCTGGAAAAGTGGCTTACCGATTTTAGTAGAGGCCCTTTTCCATGCTGAAAAATCGGATCACAAATAAATGTTGGCTATTGTTTCACCCCTGGTATTAGGAAATGTTTGGGGTTTAAGATAACCAAACCTTTGACTTTTAGTTTTGAAAATATGGTACATGGTTTGATGTTGATGATAAATGTAACTGTTACTCAATTGAATTTGTTTCTTTAAGCTTTACTCTACATATATTCTTCAAAGCCAACCCAGAATATTTTATTTTTACATTGATAAATAAGGCATTACTTTGACTTTTCTACAAATATTGACCCTGTCATTTTTAATTTAATAATAATTGGTAAACTGCATTCATTGTAAATGTAGTTATAGCCAGTCTGGTCAGGTTAATGGAAATGCTGTACTGTGTGGTCTTTCTATTCACCTATTCAAGCTCGCAGCTTCCAGCTAATAACAGCGGGATCAGTAACTCCCCTTCTTAAAGTTGGCATAATATAACCGGCATCAGTATAAAGCCTCAGTCCCCTTCTCTGTCCTGTGGAGGTCACAAAACAGATTTCATTATTTCCCTTTCATCCTTTAATCCTCTCCTACCTGATGTAAGCACTGCAGCGAGGAGCGCGCTCGCATGCACACTAATGGTTAACGGGAACTTTTGGATCATAAATATTGATGTGCAGGATTGCTCCTTGGTAAAAGTGGACCTGTGCATGTGGCGAAGTGAGCAACTGTATGTCAGCATGGATGCTTAATTGTATTATCTTGGTGGCTGATTTGGTTCAGGAGTGGGAAGGATTGAATCGCCAGGCATTATACAAGTCTTATTCAACTGGTTTGGTCCAGAATACTTTGGATTTTGGTGCCATGGAGCCAATCAGCCAATTGTGATTACTTTTGAATGCACACATTGTATAATTTAAATTGTATTATGTCTCCAAACCAGCCTTGAACTCCATCAATATACTTGTATGACAATTAAAAATGTGAAAATTTGACTTTAAAATGGCGACAGTCTTTCAACTGTATCTAAGAGTCTATGTTTGCTGTATCATTGCAGTTCATTTCCAATTGATGTCCTTCAACAAGGACTGAACCTTTGTTTACAGTGGGATTATAGCCTGTGACCCAGAAGAGGGAAGGAATGTCAGACCTTGTCAAACCTCGCAACCTAAACGTGATGTGACAAGCATGTAGCAACTTGAGCCATACGAGGTCAGCATTAGGGCAAAATGATGTTGAGCTGGCGCTGTGTGTCTCAGTACAGTCATAATGCCTGGAAGTCAGCTCAGTCATACTTGTGAGCACCGTGGACATCTGCCAATCACAATCAAGTAATATAATTGGGTTCATTGATGTGTGTGTGTAGCTGACAGCTTGTGCATTATCTGCCCCCAACAGCTAACCTTTGCGTCCAAGTTGACAGTATTATTCCTGTGTTCCATTTGATTTTTGACACCACATCAAAGGAACATTTGATTATAAGAGTTTCCTCCAGCCTGGGATGAGACGTAATACGAGCATATGTCAGTGGGAGGAGGCTTCTTTCCCTTATGGTGTTCTGGCTGCCTCCAGTCAAGGATAATGTATGCAGACTCATGACCAGGCTGAACACATGCTGAGACAGGGGTCATCTCTATGCCTGCATATGCAACAGCACATTAGTCTGATCTTTGACAGACAGAAGCAGTATTATGCACTCATTGTATTCGTGCTTTGCTCCCAGCATCTCCTCCTTTCAATCAGCTAATTACCACTAATCAAGTAAGCACGACTTTGCATGCATTAGTTGTGCTATTACATCATCATGAAACACCAAGCAATTACAAAGTTGTAACAGGAAATAGCCCACAGTTCACACCATTCATTTGTTCAATTCAATATTACATTTATAAACAGTGTTTTTTTTTAACTGTCAACATCCTTTTATGACAACTGATTAAATGAAGCACTGCAAAGTACAGCCCACATCATCAATCCTCCTTTTTAAAAAGTGTGTTAAGTTGTGGAACATCACGTGACTTCTTACTACATGTGTTGCCAATATGGGATGCTGGTGTATTTATTATTTTATTGTTTGTAATGCTCAGTACATTTGGTTACATGTCCCTTGGCAAGTTCCACTGCAATAAGGCACTTTTGGTAGCCATCCACAAGCTTCTGGCAAGCTACTGGTTGAATTTTTGACCACTCCTCTTGACAAAATTGGTGAAGTTCAGCTAAATTTGTTGGTTTTCTGACAAGGACTTGTTTCTTCAGCATTGTCCACACGTTTAAGTAAGGACTTTGGGAAGGCTATTCTAAAACCTTAATTCTAGCCTGATTTAGCCATTCCTTTTCCACTTTTGACATGTGTTTGGGGTCATTGTCCTGTTGGAACACCCAACTGCGCCCAAGCCCCAACCTCCGGGCTGATGATTTTAGGTTGTCCTGAAGAATTTGGAGGTAATCTTCCTTTTTCATTGTCCCATTTACTCTCAGTAAAGCACCAGTTCCATTGGCAGCAAAACAGGCCCAGAGCATAATACTACCACCACCATGCTTGACGGTAGGATTGGTGTTCCTGGGCTTAAAGGCATAATTTTTCTCCTCCAAACATATTGCTGGGTATTGTGGCCAAACAGCTAAATTGTTGTTTCATCTGACATCACATGGACAAAGATAAGACCTTCTGGAGGAAAGTTCTGTGGTCAGATGAAACACAAATTGAGCTGTTTGGCCACAATACCCAGCAATATGTTTGGAGGAGAAAAGGTAAAGCCTTTAATCCCAGGAACACCACACCTACCGTCAAGCATGGTGGTGGTAGTATTATGCTCTGGGCCTGTTTTGCTGCCAATGGAACTGGTTCTTTACTGAGAGTAAATGGGACAATGAAAAAGGAGGATTACCTCCAAATTCTTCAGAAAAACCTAAAATCATCATGTGTTGCCACATGATTGGTTGGGTCTTGGGCGCAGGTGTTCCAACAGGACGATGACCCCAAACACACGTCAAAAGTGGTAAAGGAATGGCTAAATCAGGCTAGAATTAAGGTTTTAGAATGGTCTTCCCAAAGTCCTAACTTACATGTGTTGACAATGCTAAAGAAACAAGTCCATGTCAGAAAACCAATAAATTTAGCTGAACTTCACCAATTTTGTCAAGAGGAGTGGTCAAAAATTCAAGCAGAACCTTGCCAGAAGGTTGTGGATGGCTACCAAAAGTGCCTTATTGCAGTGAAACTTGCCAAGGGACATGTAACCAAATATTAACATTGCTGTATGTATACTTTTGACCCAGCAGATTTGGTGACATTTTCAGTAGACCAATAAAAAAATTCATAAAAGAACCAAACTTCATGAATGTTTTTTGTGACCAACAAGTATGTGCTCCAATCACTCTATCACAAAAAAATAAGAGTTGTAGAAGTTATTGGAAACTCAAGACAGCCATGACATAATGTTCTTTACAAGTGTATGTAAACTTTTGACCACGACTGTACACTTTATGAAATGAGTATATTGAGCTTCCTATTACATTTCTGCATGCCAAGTATTATATAATTATCACACATAGTAGCACGGCCCTTAGATTTGAGGGTGCGACGTGTTTACGAGCGGCAGCTCACTCTCAATTTCATCAAGATCAATGGAGCCATTGCCATAGAACATTGAGTCAAATGATACAAATGACAACCTCCTTTTTTGAGGACTGATATCTGCTTTTGGAAAGAGGCAGGAGTGGGACATTTTGAAAGATCAGCAAGGACAATATATGTCCCTTTTCAGTTCGGTCAAGCCAGAATTGTATTGCTTTAAACAATCACACTATAAAAATAAATCCAAGACAAAATGTTGAAAATTTAATATCGCTTGGTGAGTTTTTATGAGACAAAGTAAGAACCACTGAGGAGAACAGCATTTATTGTTCCCTTTAAATATTAATTAAGCGCAGATTCAAGCACATTTAATATATTTCATGAATGTGTGTGAGGGTGCGCCACAGTTACATGCAAATTAAATATAATTACATGCAATATGCAAATGATATGGAAGTGTTTCTTGTTAATTTGTGAAACATCAGTTTTATAAATCACTGCATTATGAATCACTTGTGTGTTTACTTCCCCCTCTGTTCTAGAGCCTGTCCACACAGAAATATTTTTGACAAATATAAAAAATATTTTTTTGTTTTACTGCTTTTAAGTCTTTAAGTTCTTTATTTTTTTCAACATACAACAGCATGAATAAATCCAAAAACAGCTTTGGTTCATCTCGGTGTGACCTCTCTACCCTCTTGATTTTATTTGGTGTTGGCACTACAACAAATGTGGTAGACTCCAGACCAAAATTAGTTATGTTATTGGTACTTGAATAGTAAAATCTTCTGGTATTTTCCCACTATGATGAGTTACTTATAGACTCACCACAGAATGCAACTACAAGGGTAAACAGGCTATGGTGGAATGGCAGATTTTGACCATAATTATAAATGATAAATAAATGGGTTATACTTGTATAGCGCTTTTCTACTTTCAAGGTACTCAAAGCGCTTTGACAGTATTTCCACATTTACCCATTCACACACACATTCACACACTGATGGCGGGAGCTGCCATGCAAGGCGCTAACCAGCAGCCATCAGAGGCAAAGGGTGAAGTGTCTTGCCCAAGGACACAACGGACGTGACTAGGAAGGTAGAAGGTGGGGATTGAACCCCAGTAACCAGCAACACTCCGATTGCTGGCACAGCCACTCTACCAACTTCGCCACGCCGTCCCAATTACAGATATGTTTGCTGACACCAATGGCTTAAATACCATCTGGTGTGAGGAACTAAATGCCAATAACTGTTAGAAAGACAAGCTAACTGTCGCTAGCATCCAAATGTACCAATGTTCATAATGGTGAAAAAATAGGCTTCTGGCACCTCAAATGTAGAGGACAAGGACGTGAGAGAGCCAGTTCCCAGTTCATTTACTACAGGAGATTATGGTGACGTTCAATAACATTAGGAAGGAGATCTCTGTAAATAGCAAGGAGTTAAACAACAAAAATAAAATATTTCAAGAAACACTTTAAGGAATTGAAGAATTGATAATGCATTATTTTTTAAACAAATTAATGGGTGGGAAGGAAAAGCTGAAATTATGAAAATATAAAATTATACTGTAAGATTGATGGTTTGGAACAGAACAAGCGCATGGACAATGTGATTATGACTGGGCTCCACATTACACGCACACATGTTTCCTATAGTTATATGACTTATACAGATGTGCCAAATAAGTCTTTGGCCACCTTGCTGACCTGCCAACCTTGAAGAAATCTTATACATTTTACCCAGCCAGGGCCACCCAGCTTCTGGCAAAGTGCCTGAAGACATTCTTTGTCGATAAGTGTACAAAAATTACCCATCCATCCATCCATCCATCCATCCATCCATCCATCTTCTTCTGCTTATCCGAGGTCGGGTCGCGGGGGCAGCAGCTTAAGCAGGGAAGCCCAGACTTCCCTCTCTCCAGCCACTTCGTCCAGCTCCTCCCGGGGGATCCCGAGGTGTACCCAGGCCAGCCGGGAGACATAGTCTTCCCAACGTGTCCTGGGTCTTCCCCGTGGCCTCCTACCGGTCGGACGTGCCCTAAACACCTCCCTAGGGAGGCGTTCGGGTGGCATCCTGACCAGATGCCCGAACCACCTCATCTGGCTCCTCTCCATGTGGAGGAGCAGCGGCTTTACTTTGAGCTCCCCCCGGATGGCAGAGCTTCTCACCCTATCTCTAAGGGAGAGCCCCGCCACTCGGCGGAGGAAACTCATTTCGACCGCTTGTACCCATGATCTTGTCCTTTCGGCCATAACCCAAAGCTCATGACCATACGTCAAAATTACCAATAGTCAAAAATGTTATGTACACAATTGGGAGCTTCCTACTTTTGCTGAAAATAAGTAGTTCAACTAACAGGCCTAATTTACTCTTAAAGCAACAACTTAGTTATAAAAAAAAACCAAACAGGCTTTAATTTATGAATAGGCTATTTAACATAGGTTGGACAAGTAGAGCTTTTAAAATGTATTTAAATTATTCATTTAAAACTTGCCATCACATTATCCTACCCAATAATCCTAGTGTAGGCTCTATGCAATTCTTAGTGAACTACAGTAGTCACAGCTGTATTTGCTGTTATAATCATGTCACAGTCATGTTTAGCGTTCATTAGACTAAAAATAACCATAACCTAACTGCTCTTCTTATTATACTGTATGTGGCTGCTATTAATTACATTAAAGCCTGATGGCAAAACCTAAATTCATATCCATTCCATCACTTTTCGAAATACCCCAACTGATGAGAAGGCAGGTGTGTTTGACATAATGAACCCTTTCAAAAAATATATATATTTCCTTGATCATTCGATGCTGACCCTTGGTGACTGTCGTCTATGTCTGTGTTGCACACGGTGCAGAATGTGTGGTTGGGCAGCCTAGAACTCATTGGCAGAGCCATTTTTCTTGAGCTGTCGATACATTTTTGTGAATTTTGAGGTGGTTGATCAGCTACGGCACCGCTAATACGCATCATTTTTTCTAGAATGAGTTTGGGGAAAATGGCAGTTAGCGGACATACTTGGCAACCTGAACATTGAAAACATAAATTGAACTTTGGCGAGTGGCAAACAGCACCACCAGGAGATTTATTTTTACCTTCTTAATCGGGGGTGTCAAACATACGGCACGAGGCCCGAATCAGGCCCGTGAACAGGTTTTATCCGGCCCGCAGTATAAAAATTAACCTGAAATTTTTGAATGAAAGAAACAGCTGTTCGAAATGTGTCTACTGGATGGCGAAATAGCAATTATTTGTATCTTTGTAGATGATGCTACACAGTGACGTGCGGTGAGGTTTATGACTGGTGAGGCACTGACTTTATCACAGTCAGATTTACAAACATATGAACCCTAAAGAGTATCTTATTCACCATGTGATTGGCAGCAGTTAACGGGTTATGTTTAAAAGCTCATACCAGCATTCTTTACACATACAAACTGTAGCACACAAAAAAGCACATTTAATAAAAAAAACATTATTATGGTCTTACCTTTCTTGCTGGACATCCACACAGCCAGCCTTTGCGTGTGTACCACGCCGTTTGAAAAGAACGGGTTTTCTGTCCCGAAGTCTGAAGCAAACCTTTTAGCTCCGGCGTTGGTCTACCTTTAATTATTGCCTCCTGCTTCGATTGAAAGTCCAGTTTAGAAAACTGTTTTATTTTACATATGTAATCCTCCATGTTTTTAATAAAAGTTCAGGCGAGAGGAAAAAATAAACGATCGCTGCACTTGACTTGCTAATTGTTGCTTGTTGTCACTTCTTCTGCGGCAGAGGAATGATCTCTTGGATCACTACCGCCCTCTACCACCAGGAGGCTGGATTACTGCGAGCCTCAGCCAGTGCGTCTTTTGCAGCCGTTTTATGATTGCCCAGCACAAGAAATACGTGACACACATACAGTTGTTGACAAAATACACTGTACATTATATACCTCAGCTAACTAGACTATGCCATAGTCTGATATAATTCATATAGCAATACACTACACAGCAGGCCAGCAGTTAGCCGAGTCATTGCGCAATCCATGTTGAGGCACAAATCAATGACGTGCCTCAACTGGCTGGTGACTCACTGCAAGTATTTGAACGGCTAATGTGAAAATTCAGTGATTTTGAATAAAAATAATCCAAAACTGGTGAAGTTAAATGGAAAACAACTTTAGTATAATCACTAGATACATATAACAATTTAATATATATTTTTTTCTTTTTACATTTTTTTTCTTTCCTGCCTCTACTGACTGCACGTTACTGATGCTACATATGTACAAAATAAAGCACACAATGTTAGTGCATCAGTCAAGGAAAATGATCAAACTACATAAATAACATACTGTAATTTGATGTTGATATATTTTATTATCTTGATAGATTGAAAATTAACACCAATGAGTTGACTGATGAACATTATCACATAATTTATTCAGAAAGTATAAATAACGACAAATAAAGGTAGAATACTATGAACCGCAACATGTAAGTGTAAAAAACAACATTATGATTTGTACAATTTCAGAATGTACTTGTTCTATTTTTAAACAAAGAAAACAATCTGAAGTTGTCTTTATTTTTAAGTTATCGTGGTGTGATTTTACCAGTCCGGCCCACTTGGGAGTATATTTTTCTCCTTGTGGCCCCCGATATAAAATGAGTTTCACACCCCTGTTTTAAATGCTTGCATTGACGGACAACAAGTGCTGCGGTTGCGGCGGTGGTGGCAGAGGTGAACAATTTCCGCTTGCTTAAAGACATTGACATGAGCAAGCAATGCTAGCAGTACAGGCTGGGTGTGGCAGCTGAAACATACATATACTGTACATGTACATATACATTCTGCTGCAAGCTCCCATCCCTCCAGGACTTGTTCTCCTCCAGGACCAGGAGGCGTGTGGGTCGGATTACAGCTGACTCTTCTCACCCTGGACACACACTATTCTCCCCTCTCCCCTCAGGCAGGAGACTATGCTCCATCCAGACCCACACCTCCCGCCACCTGAACAGTTTTTTCCCCTCGGCCATCAGGCAAATGAACAAGAACTCCTAACAGCAGCTCCTTGAATTCCTTGAATCCCTTCTAAGTCTATCTGATAGCTCAGTCACAGCTCTTTTTATACCAAATATGTGTTATATGTGTTTTATGTCGCACGTTTGCACCAAGAAAAATTCCTAGTTTGTGAACCCGTTCTCAAACAATGGCAATAAAACTATTCTGATTCTGATTCTGATTCTGATTCTGACATTCACTGTACAAACATACTTATACACATACTGTACATATACATTCAGTGTACAAACATACATATACACATACATGCACTGTACAAACATACATATATATATATACTGTACATATACACTCACTGTACAAACATACATATACACATGTAGCCGAGCTAAATTTTATTTTATTTTATTTTAATTTTGGTCAATTATTCACAACATTTTTTGTTGTGAACTTCCCCAAAAGTGTTTTTCATTGTAAATAGGTTCTACTCTATTATTTTCCGTCACATACCTTTTTGTTTCCCTGGCGGGTGATTTGGCGTCGCACCTTTGTGATCAGCTTCAGTGAGCACTGACGCTCGGAGCTGTGGAGAGAGATTCCGTTTGCCGTGGACTGTGTGTGACGCCCTGTTTTTGTTTTTTCCAAAAAAAGGTGAATAAATCCCCATGATTGAACTCCATAACAGATTACAGCAACTTGGGTAAACAGTACCCAAGTTACTGTTTTCATATATGTATCTTCTGCGTTGTGAAGATACACAACGCAGAACACTGACTGTTACACACATACTGTACATATACAAGCACATATGCATACATACACTCATGCATATAATCACGTTCCATCATACATAAATTAATGTTGTTACCCTAATGGAAATTGGGTAACACATGGCGCACTGACAAAGCTTAACCTATTGTTATTATAACAATCTACAAGGTTAATATAGCTGGCTTCTCTTTCTTCCCCTCCATTTATCTGCTTTCTTTTGTATTTCAAGTTATCATTACATATATGCATTGTTGCATTTCAACAATTGTATTGTTGATAATAGAGGTAAATTATTGTTATTATTCATTATCAATAGTGCTATTTCTATTGGTATATGTATTGCTCCAGCTAAAAGCACAGCAAAAAATGTGTATCAGGCGCGCAGTCAAGTGTACATTTGTAATAAAGGGTCAAAATGGGTAAAAACAATGCGTGCAAGTTGCCTGCTCTGCAAATAAAAATATATGACTAAATGTTAAGACGCTTTACTTTGCGTGTTGTAAACCTATGCATAAAGCATTGTTCCATTGTCTACTAGCGATATAGATCCTTCGCAAGGGGGCTCTACTAATTGCTGTGCCTTGGAAACGAAGCCGGGTAGTCCAGCTCTTCTGATGAGTCTGTTGTATCTGCAAGAGCTGGAGGCAGACACGGTAATGATTATGGAATTACCGTGGCAGAGATTGTGATGGCTATCCTAACGATTTCATGTTACCCTAATTAGCGTTAAGGCAGCGGCACTGGTGGAGCAGAGGCAAAGAGGAAAGAAAAGGAAGATGAAAAAGAGGTAGATAGGAAACAAGAGACTCTGAGACGAACAGACAAAGAGCAATTAAGGAGGAGGTTCCGCAAGTTAGTCAGAGAGATCGAAGAAGAAAAGCGATGGTGGAGGTGAAAGGCAAGATTTGAAGTGTGGGAGGACATTCATTAACTAAATTTGGACACATTATTTTTATGACTGTGGGCTGCTGAGGTTCCTTAGAGCCTCCATTTCAGAAATCCTCATTTCACACTGAGAAGGATGTCAGCCCCCACGCTGACTGTCTGTTCCAAATTCATTAGATGAACATCAGCTCACTAACATTCTTCTCTCTCTGGTAACCACATTAGCCATGAATGCTACTTCCTGTTTGATTGCATACCTAAATTTACAGCCGGATCTACATTACAAACAACTAAGGACTGTTAATAAAGGAGGACATGGAGACCATTTTATTTATCTTTACATTGTACGATTATATTTCTACTGATTTCAGTGGATAAAACTATTGAGGTTCCAAATAACAGGTTCTAAATAGCGTGCGCAAACTATATCAGGAGTACTATTAAGGGGTGTTGCAGGTGAGCTACTAAGACTACATGCGCAATAACAACCGCAAAAGTAGCGCAGACCGTTTTATTTCAATGAGCTTTTGCGTGTATAACAGCTGTCACCATGGAGACACTCATTTACTGCACCTCAATATACGTCAACCTGTGGTGTTTTACAATGTTGTGGAACATGCAGCACACCACTATAACCTATACCACCTTTTCTGGGCAATATAAAGGAACGATCTAGACAACCAAACCCATTTTAGCACACCAGAGGTGCGCTCTGCAATGCTGTGCTGGAATGATCCAGAAAGTGAAGAAAATGCATGTTGCTAGAAGTTTTTGTATGAAAAAACAAAAGCCATTAAAACACAGCAACAGACCAAAACAAATTAATTTGATTAATTTTGGTTTCGTCTGTCTCCAATCAGCAAGCAATCATCAAGCAGCTAAATAAAATCAGATTGCTGAATAGACAATATGTCTAATATTTTATTTTTGTTGACATGCACATGGATGGCGTATTCTCTCTCCATCTTCTGTCTTTGCAGCGCAGTCACCTCCTCTTTCACAGCCATTTGTGTACAACTGTACCAGTTTGCATGTACCGGATTTTTTGGACCATAGTTTGCACCGGATTATAAGGTGCACTGCCAATGAGCATGTCTATTAAGGTATATTTACATACAAAAAGCTCACAGGATTATAAAACACATTCAAGGGGTCATATGATTTGTTTCTACATTTAAAACACTGCCTTGTGATCTACATAACTGGCACGGCCTGTTACAAAAAGCCGTGCCTTTTTTGGAGTTTGTTAGTTTTTCCTGGATTGAGTGCTTTAGTTCCTGTCCTGTGCTTTTTGTTTGATGGCACTTGTGTTTTTGTGTTTCCCTGCCGTGACTTGGACATTTACGGCTACTGGTGCGCCGCAGCTGCTCGCGTACACCTCCTCGTCGGCCATTCCATTCCGTGGACTCATACCTCGCCAGCTCTAACGGTGGTCTTCTGGCCGATGTCAACTGACTCTTCTCTGCTGGCTTAAAGGACACAGGACCGGACACACGACCAGGCGACCCACTGTCTGGTCCTCTCTCTGCCCTTCCGTGACTTTGGAATTTTTGTCTGTGTTTTTTTAGAATGTCTGGTATTCATTTTTTTTTGGGGGGGGGGGGGGGGGGTCTTCTGTCAAGGCCTATTACATCAGGTTGTGCCTTAGTTGGAGTTTGTTAGTGTTTTCCTGTGTTTAGTGCTTTAGTTTCTTGTCCCGTGCTTTTATTTTGGTGGCAGTTCCATTTTTGTGTTTCCCTGCAGTGCCTAAAAGGCCTACTGAAATGATTTTTTTAAAATTTCAACGGGGATAGCAGATCCATTCTATGTGTCATAATTGATCATTTCGCGATATTGCCATATTTTTGCTGAAAGGATTTAGTAGAGAACATCGACGATAAAGTTCGCAACTTTTGGTCGCTGATAAAAAAAGCCTTGCCTGTACCGGAAGTAGCGTGACCACGCAGGTTGAAGGGCTCCTCACATTTCCCCATTGTTTTCAATGCAGCGAGAGCGATTCGGATCGAGAAAGCGACGATTTCCCCATTAATTTGAGCCAGGATGAAAGATTTGTGGATGAGGAACGTGAGAGTGAAGGATTAGAGTGCAGTGCAGGACGTATCTTCTTTCGCTCTGACCGTAACTTAGGTACATTGAATTCCACACTCTCTCCTTTTTCTATTGTAGATCACGGATTTGTATTTTAAACCACCTCGGATACTATATCCTCTTGAAAATGAGAGTCGAGAACGCGAAATGGACATTCACAGTGACTTTTATCTCCACGACAATACATCGGTGAAACACTTTAGCTACGGAGCTAACGTGATAGCATCGGGCTTAACTGCAGATAGAAACAAAAGAAATAAGCCCCTGACTGGAAGGATAGACAGAAGATCAACAATACTATTAAACCATGGACCTGTAACCACACGGTTAATGCTTTCCAGCCTGGCGAAGCTTAACAATGCTGTTGCTAACGACGCCATTGAAGCTAACTTAGCTACGGGACCTCACAGAGCTATGCTAAAAACAATAGCTATTCACCTACGCCAGCTCTCATCTGCTCATCACGACCCGTGCTCACCTGCGTTCCAGCGATCGACGGCGCGACGAAGGACTTCACCCGATCATCAATGCGGTCGGCGGCCCGGAGACGGAGGAAGTCAAGGTGAGGACAGCGGTGCGGCGGCGGGCGTTGTAGCTTTCAACGACACTCCGGCCGCCATCAGAGTCGGCAAGAAACATATATTTCCCCAAAGTTACGTACGTGACATGCACATAGCAACACGCACGTATGGGCAAGCGATCAAATGTTTGGAAGCCAAAGCTGTAGTCACGGTAGCGCGTCTGCTATCCAACTCAAAGTCCTCCTGGTTGTGTTGCTGCAGCCGGCCGCTAATACACCGATCCCACCTACAGCTTTCTTCTTTGCAGTCTCCATTGTTCATTAAAAAAATTGCAAAAGATTCACCAACACAGATGTCCAGAATACTGTGGAATTTTGCGATGAAAACAGAGCTGTTTGTATTGGGATACAATGTGTCCGAATACTTCCGCTTCAACCATTGACGTCACACGCAAACGTCATCATACCTAGACGTTTTCAACCGGAAGTTTCCCGGGAAATTTAAAATTGCACTTTATAAGTTAACCCGGCCGTATTGGCATGTGTTGCAATGTTAAGATTTCATCATTGATATATAAACTATCAGACTGCATGGTCGGTAGTAGTGGGTTTCAGTAGGTCTTTAAGTATTCAGGAAGAAATGGTAATCAGGTAGGGCTGGGTGATTGTATGATCGTGATTAATTTGAGTTCAATCATGGTGATCAGCTGTTAGCATAATATCTCAATCAAACATGGCGGAAATGTCTGTTAGAAAAATCCGCCTTTATTGAAAGTGATCATTTGTGTGTCTGTGAATTAGTGTGTGTGTGTTTGCGGTCATGTGCATGTGCGACCGCCCCGGTGCACTCTCGCGAAAGTCAGGCTCATCAAAACGTAATTCATGTTTAATTAGCGTTGGGCCTCTTTCTCATTACACAGCTTTTAGTGCAGACAAGAAGAATAAACTAAAGAAATATGGCTAACACTAGCATATAAGTTAACACATTACATTGAGAAGGGGCAGCAACTTTATAGTGACACACGAGTCTCACTGCAACTCACCAGTAACCTTGCCCTGGATGCAGGCTCACAGGTAGAATATCTTTGTGACTGAACTACTGTATTGCGTGACTTCTTTCCAAGAGTGAAAAAAGGCAGTGGTCAACCAAGCCAGTATGGCTGTTGTTCAGAAAGCAGCACACAAAGTATTTGAGTACACAAGGATGGTCCTGCAAAAAGCAGATACGTGCAAAAAATTTGACTATGCAATGGAATAGATCCCTATACTTTATCAAAAAAATATTTGTCGAGTGATATCAAGTATTGACCATCGGTGGAGTTCTCAGACATAACAAACTATATCTTGAGCTTCAGACATTCTAAACAACAAACAGATGAAAGCTTGAAAAAGCATGGAGGTCTTCAACTTCTTTATGTGTGGCTGGGTCAAGGAAATTGGTATCAAGACTCTGACATTTTTCCCCCCATCTTTAACCAAATATAACTATTGATGTCAACATTGAGCATGTGCTGGGGCGGTATCGCTCGGTTGGTAGAGTGGCCGTGCCAGCAACTTGAGGGTTCCAGGTTCGATCCCCACTTCTGCCATCCTATTCACTGCTGCTGTGTCCTTGGGCAAGACACTTTACCCACCTGCTCCCAGTGCCACTCACACTGGTTTAAAAATTTTACTTAGATATTCGGTTTTCACAATGTAAAGCACTTTGAGTCACTAGAGTAAAGCGCTATATAAATATAATTCACTCACTGAAAGCTTCATTTAGGATTGTTGCCTTTTTTAAAAGCTTAACTCTTGTAGGTTTTGCTCACATTTGCTTTCTTTTATTTAGATAGAGTTGGTGCTTTACGAAACACTTGTAGCAAAAATGTGTTAAGAAATACACACAATATCAAGATAATACTTAATTGGGGAATATTTAAAGTATATCATACAAACCTTTACCGAAGTGATCACTGCAAACCTGTGCATTCTTTGGCGATGTTCCCTTGGTCTGGAGTGCATGCCACTTAAAATATTATACTCTCCCAACCTTCTTGATTACCTCTCGGGGAACTCTGAGGAAACGTCTATTAATAAGCGCTTTGAACGGTTTGTACAGCCGAAAACAACGCAAGCATCGGGCATTTTTTCTTCGAGAAAGGCTAAATGGCGCCTCATACCCATTGAGAAAAGACACTGGCTGGACCACCATGCACATTGAGTGAGCCGGAAGGGACTTCATGTAAATCCAAGCAATAGGTCCCGACTGGGAGAATAAATACACCCACTAATTTAATCAGAAAAATAGATTTGTATATCTAAATATTTTTTTATCAGACTTTTTGTTTGCGTTCGCTCTGATTCAACTCCACTGATATAACATGTACTAAAAAACTCTGCAGGCACTTTTTGTTCAAATCATTTTTGAGTTTGTGGATGAATACATGTTGTTCCTGAAATAATCATTAAACACATTTTATGTGTTGGTACACATTAGTTTGCGGTACCTCAAATTCAAACTGCACTTTAATGTAGTTTCATTAAATATAAGCTACAGTATTTGAGTTTTTAAAAAACTCCACAATCTGGGTCACCGCTTGCCGTTTGCCAAACCACCGGTGAGAAGCACTGACGTATACAAGTAATCAAAGAATACAAATAAAAATGTACCATTTGAAAGTGTTGTTTAAAATAAAAGTCTTATAGTATTCAGTACACCACTGACACTTTGTTTGCGGACTGAAGTTTGTGATGACAAACAAAACAAAAACAAAAGAATTTTGAGTGGAAAAAAAGTAGTTTTCTTTACCGCCGCAAAACGTACTAAAAAAGAAGCGAAATCGTTGCCCTAAAACCAAGGTACGGACCGTAGCGTGGGTTACCTGTAGCGGTACACCGCACACCTCAAGCACATTCATACATATGAACAAAATGACAGTTGTCAGCTGTTAGCATGTATTAGGGATGTCCGATAATGGCTTTTTGCCGATATCCGATATTCCGATATTGTCCAACTCTTTAATTACCGATACCGATATCAACCGATACCGATATCAACCGATATATGCAGTCGTGGAATTAACACATTATTATGCCTAATTCGGACAACCATGTATGGTGAAGACAAGGTACTTTAAAAAAAAAAAAAAAAATTAAGATAACTAAATTAAAAACATTTTCTTGAATAAAAAAGAAAGTAAAACAATATAAAAATAGTTACATAGAAACTAGTAATTAATGAAAATGAGTAAAATTAACTGTTAAAGGTTAGTACTATTAGTGGACCAGCAGCACGCACAATCATGTGTGCTTACAGACTGTATCCCTTGCAGACTGTATTGATATATATTGATATATAATGTAGGAACCAGAATATTGATAACAGAAAGAAATGGGGGGAGGGAGGTTTTTTGGGTTGGTGCACTAATTGTAAGTGTATCTTGTGTTTTTTATGTTGATTTAATAAAAAAAACAAAAACAAAAACGATACAGATAATAAAAAAAAACGATACTGATAATTTCAGATATTACATTTTAACGCATTTATCGGCCGATAATATCGGCAGGCCGATATTATCGGACATCCCTAATTATAACCAGTGTTGAGACTAACACGTTACAAAGTAACACGTTACTGTAACGCCGTTAGTTTCGGCGGTAACTAGTAATCTAACGCGTTATTTTTTATATTCAGTAACTCAGTTACCGTTACTACATGATGCGTTACTGCGTTATTATACGTGAATTTTTTATGTAGTATCGGCTAGAAACAGAAGATCTGAGTGTGTTTTATTTCAGTGCTGCGGTGGAAAAGAAAAGGCGTGCTTTGTGTGGGTGGGGGCGGGGGGGACTTCCATACCGTAGTTGAGGAGCGCAGGGGAGACGTTCCTCCAGGGCCTATGTACTTCGGGGCTAACAACCTTCACTTTACCCGGCAGTGGGTCTTTACAGCTCCGGACTCGAGGGTGAATGACGAGGCCGGCGGTTTGTTGCAACTTTGTGACTTTATTGGACGCAGCCATCCACCAAGCTAGAGCACCTGCACGCAGTCACTGTCGCTGCTCGCTCACCTCTCTCGCCCACTCACTCACTGACTCACTCACCTCACATGCTGTCATATCTTAAAGGGCCACACACACACACACACACACACACATACGCTACTCTCATAACAACTAACATGACATCATGGTGAAGCCAGAAGTCGAGTGTCTTAACATTCTCACTACTTTTCTTTTGTCGAGCACAAAGAAAAGAACATTTTAGTTAAATGTAAGTTGTGTCTAGGATCAAAGATCCTATCTACTTAAAGTTAAAGTGCCATTATGTTGCAGCTATTTAAAATAGTTTTGTCAATTTTTTCTGGCCTGAAATAAATTGGCCCTTTGAAACATATCTTTGTCTTTGTGTGTTGTATGTAGACCACATTGCTTAGCAGAGTTCAGTGATGCAAATGCATGTCAAGTTGATCAACAGATTGTATTGTTCTCCAGTGCAATAACAGTACTGAAATGAAGGCTAAAAGGGCATTAGTGGGAGCCTTAAAAAAAAAGGGGGAAAAAAAGAAGTAACTAAATAGTTACTTTTCACCAGTAACACATTACTTTTTGGTGTAAGTAACTGAGTTAGTAATTGAGTTACTTTTTAAATAAAGTAACTAGTAACTGTAACGAGTTACTGGTTTTCAGTAACTAACCCAACACTGATTATAACCCTGATCAAACATGGCAAAAATGTCTACAACAAGATACTGCAGTAGTAAACAGTAGGGATGCAACAGTACTCAACAGTATAATCCTGCATGGGACAATTGGCCTACAATAAGAAATTTAAAACTGTGATATTAATCGAGATCGGATAATATTACAAATAACGGCGCTAAGGCGGTTTTGCCCCAAGACCCGAAAACCCAGCACTGCAACAAAAAGCAGACAGGCAGCACCAGAGCTTCCTGATCATAAAACACATGTTACTGAACAACACTGCATGTTCTTGATATGTACAATAAAGGTCCGTTGCATTTTTTTTTTTTATATTTAGCAGCAAAATGTACTAAATGTTGAGCACTACACCACATTGTAACTTAACACTTTGAGTGCAACATGCTACTGTGCAAGCCATAATTAATTAGGGTGTTATTAAATATTATTTTCCCATAGTTCATAAAAAATGCAGCAGTGAGTGATCCTAAAATATGTATTTCACTAATTACAATGCACTGCCTTGATTACAGATTCCTTTTAATCTCTCATGAGAATAGGCTTGTTAAAAAGTAACCATCTACTAATATTCACTGAATTCACAGATTCTCTGTATTATACTTCTGCACCACTGAGTTTTGCCAGAGTTCTTTTTTTTTTTTACATGTTTGTATCTTTTCTTTACTTCAACAGGCTTTACTTCAACCATGTCATCCAGAGCAAATGTGAATGAACTCTCTGTAGGCGACATTTTGTAATGTGTACGTATTTGATGACAGGCTATCCTTTACTACTTTGGCTTGAGTCAACGTGTTCTCATTACATAAATACTATTTTTCTGATTATCACCATGAGAACAAAATATTCTCACGGGAACAGTTTGCATGTTTGCATACACTTAGTTTTTCTTTTGAGATTATTTAATTGGCATCGAGCTACAGTCAAACATTCTGTTTTGTGATAAGATAATAATCAATCTGTTAATTTTATTACCCAATAGTGCATGCACCAAACAATAAACCATACTGAATAATAATACACAGTGGAATTAAAGATCAAGGTTGGTTGACCTTTGATGTGTTCATCCATCCATCCATTTTCTATGTGAAAAATATTTTCCCATTGGAGATGTCCTTGGTTTTAGTTGACAGCATTGTTAACATGAACCTACTGCACACATCTATCTTCCAATAGAAATAGTCAAAATGATTAAACACTCATTCTCAGCTCCATTTAAGAAGGCAGAATGCAAAAGTGTTGATTCACAGGTTTTCTTAATTGTCTCACAAAGAAGTTAACCACTGTCAATATTACAACTTTGATAACATTGCGTATGTGTATAATGACTAGGGGAGTCTTCTAATAGACGGAGATTCGAGGATTAAATCTCCCCTCCACACTCTGTGGGATGGATGGATGCATGTTAATACCGGCTGAGGCCCCCGCATGCAGCAGGTGTGTTGGATGTATTGGTTGCGTTCATCATCTCTTTTTTAACTATTAGAAAAACATTACTGTGTGCAAACAGTTTTTTTTAATCAATCAAACTTTAATTAGACCCAGGACACGTTGGGAAGACTATGTCTCCCGGCTGGCCTGGGAACGCCTCGGGACCCCCCGGGAGGAGCTGGACGAAGTGGCTGGAGAGAGGAAAGTCTGGGCTTCCCTGCTTAGGCTGCTGCCCCCGCGACCCGACCTCGGATAAGCGGAAGAAGATGGATGGATGGATGGAGACTTTAATTATAAAGCGATTTTCATACATAAAAGAAATGCAACACAGAGGGCCTGATTTACTAAAGGTTTGCGTGCACTAAAACACGTGCAAACCTGATGGCGCACATTAACACCAAGTGGAATTTGTCTGTTAAAGTGAACAGAATAAGGCGTGCAATCCATTTTGCGTCTGTATTCTATATGCAAAATATATACTTCAAATCAAAAACGGCCACAATACTCGGAGGGGAAAATGCAAATATAATTAAACAGCACACGCAATGTGATTTGCAAGCACGATTTGGTGTTTTATTTAGCACGTGTCAAAAGGACAAGCAAACTGACAGTTTCAGACACGGCTGCAGGATCAGTGCTCACGCTGCACAAACAGACGATGGAAAGACGAGAATCCTCCGTCCTACGTGTTTGTGTCAACATTTTGGTGGACGTTCAGAAATAAAATATTAGACATATCGCCTATTCAGAAATTGTATTGTATAATTGTATTGTTGCTGGGTGACTTATGGGGCTGATTATAATTAATTCAATTGATGCGGTTTGGTGTCTGTGTTTTTTTATTTATTTATGAAATATGTTTTCCTTGCCCTTAAGTGGGCTCTGTACCGAGGATGTCGTTGTGGCCTGTGCAGCCCTTTGAGACACTTGTGATTTAGGGCTATATGAATAAACATTGATTGATTGATTGGTATGGTACATTTAACCCTTCCCAGTGGCCTTGTGGTTAGAGTGTCCACCCTGAGATCGGTAGGTTGTGAGTTCAAATCCCGGCCAAATCATACCAAAGACTATAAAAATGTGACCTATTACCTCCCTGCTTGGCACTCAGCATCAAGGGTTGGAATTGGGGGTTAGATCACCAAAATGATTCCTGAGCGCGGCCACTGCTGCTGCTCACTGCTCCCCTCACCTCCCAGGGAGTGGAACAAGGGGATGGGTCAAATGCAGAGGGTAATTTCACCACACCTAGTGTGTGTGTGACTTTGAGTTTGAATTTGAGTTTATTTCGAACATGCAAGCATACAACATGATACATAACAATTTCCAGTTTCTCTTTTCAACATGTTCGAAAAGGAGTAGGAAGAAGCAGAGCTTATTTAATCCTACCCCTTTTCTTTACATAACAGTTGCTAAAACTTTTTGTTCACTTCCTGTTCACAATTTATTCACAAGAAACTCCATAAGTAATCACAATAAAAAGAAATAAATAAATAATAGCATTAATTTAATAATAATAATTGGTGAAGTAAGTCATATTTCATATGATGAGATAAGTAAGATTACTTTAAGAATGAATGAATGCCTGTTGATGTAGTTTAGTTCATATCCTTCCAGATCAAAATCTATTCCTTTTTTATCATCAATCCATGTTTCTGTGACAGCAATCACTTTG